>NC_060186.1:967872-1091951 GCF_021184085.1 Oncorhynchus gorbuscha
CTAGCTACTCAGCAGGGCAGGCAGTAAGGCTCGGCTAGCTACTCAGCAGGGCAGGCAGTAAGGCAGGGCTAGCTACTCAGCAGGGCAGGCAGTAAGGCAGGGCTAGCTACTCAGCAGGGCAGGCAGTAAGGCAGGGCTAGCTACTCAGCAGGGCAGGTAGTAAGGCAGGGCTAGCTACTCAGCAGGGCAGGGCTAGCTACTCAGCAGGGCAGGCAGTAAGGCAGGGCTAGCTACTCAGCAGGGCAGGCAGTAAGGCAGGGCTAGCTACTCAGCAGGGCAGGGCTAGCTACTCAGCAGGGAAGGTAGTGAGGCAGGGCTAACTACTCAGCAGGGCAGGCTTAAGGTCTGTTCCATGATAGCATCGTCACGAACAAAGGCTTCCCTAAAACGGAAGCCTGGGGAGGTTGAAGGCAGAAAAATATCTAAATAGGGAACCGGCTGTAAATCAGTGAACCCAAATGCCTTGCTGCGGAGCTCCAATAGTGCTCGCTACATTAGTGTCGTAGGTGCAACAGTGCGTGAGGATGCTCTGAAAATCGCTGATTAAAACCCCATCAGAATATGCTGATGTGTGTCTATGTTGTGTGTCGAACATACTTCTGATAAACACAGTGCAGCTTTTCCTCCAGGGTCTCTACCCTTTTCTGCAATGTTGCAAACTAGCATATGGAACAACTCTACAAAACGTGTCCTTCCCCGGTGTGAAAACAGTGACGAACATAACACGTTTTGCCATGTGGGGGGGTTCTGGAAATGTAACATCCAATCAAGATCTGGCACCTGGGAACCAGCGAACCATTCAAACCGTTTCTTTGCTCCAGAGCGACCAAATGAATATGATGCAGCTGAGTATAAAATGAATGACCAGAAATGAAAGGGGCGTGCACAAAATGTACCAATAGATAAAGAGGAAACAATATTAACCAATAGATAAAGAGGAAACAATATTAACCAATAGATAAAGAGGAAATAATATTAACCAATAGATAAAGAGGAAACAATATTAACCAATAGATAAAGAGGAAACAATTTAACCAATAGATGAAGAGGAAACAATATTAACCAATAGATAAAGAGGAAACAATATTAACCAATAGATAAAGAGGAAATAATATTAACCAATAGATAAAGAGGAAATAATATTAACCAATAGATAAAGAGGAAACAATATTAACCAATAGATAAAGAGAAAATAATATTAACCAATAGATAAAGAGGAAATAATATCAACCAATAGATAAAGAGGAAATAATATTAACCAATAGATAAAGAGGAAATAATATCAACCAATAGATAAAGAGGAAATCATATCAACCAATAGATAAAGAGGAAATAATATTAACCAATAGATAAAGAGGAAATAATATTAACCAATAGATAAAGAGAAAATAATATTAACCAATAGATAGAGGAAATAATATTAACCAATAGATAAAGAGGCATGGGATGTCATTCTCTGTGGTAATGCACGGCCATGGGATAACGATCATTCTCTGTGGTAATGCACACCCATGGGATAACGGCCATTCTCTGTGGTAATGCACGGCCATGGGATAACGATCATTCTCTGTTTCGATGCAGTTTGTATGTTTTTCCAGTCTATCATTTAGTCTCCTTTTAGACCAGTATATAAAAAACACATGGGCAGTTATCTCATTGTTTAGTCTGGGAGAAGAGCAGTTATCTCATTGTTTACCCCGGGAGAAGAGCAGTTATCTCATTGTTTACCCCGGGAGAAGAGCATTTATCTCATTGTTTAGTCCGGGAGAAGAGCAGTTATCTCATTGTTTAGTCCGGGAGAAGAGCAGTTATCTCATTGTTTAGTCCGGGAGAAGAGCAGTTATCTCATTGTTTAGTCTGGGAAAAGAGCAGTTATCTCATTGTTTAGTCTGGGAGAAGAGCAGTTATCTCATTGTTTAGTCCGGGAGAAGAGCAGTTATCTCATTGTTTAGTCTGGGAGAAGGGCAGTTATCTCATTGTTTACCATGGGAGAAGAGCAGTTATCTCATTGTTTAGAGCGGGAGAAGCGCAGTTATCTCATTGTTTAGTCTGGGAGAAGAGCAGTTATCTCATTGTTTAGTCTGGGAGAAGAGCAGTTATCTCATTGTTTACCCAAGGAGAAGAGCAGTTATCTCATTGTTTACCCCGGGAGAAGAGCAGTTATCTCATTGTTTAGTCCGGGAGAAGAGCAGTTATATCATTGTTTAGTCTGGGCGAAGAGCAGTTATCTCATTGTTTAGTCCGGGAGAAGAGCAGTTATCTCATTGTTTAGTCCGGGAGAAGAGCAGTTATCTCATTGTTTAGTCCGGGAGAAGAGCAGTTATCTCATTGTTTAGTCTGGGAAAAGAGCAGTTATCTCATTGTTTAGTCCGGGAGAAGAGCAGTTATCTCATTGTTTAGTCCGGGAGAAGAGCAGTTATCTCATTGTTTAGTCCGGGAGAAGAGCAGTTATCTCATTGTTTAGTCCGGGAGAAGAGCAGTTATCTCATTGTTTACCATGGGAGAAGAGCAGTTATCTCATTGTTTAGTCTGGGAGAAGAGCAGTTCTCATTGTTTACCCCGGGAGAAGAGCAGTTATCTCATTGTTTAGTCTGGGAGAAAAGCAGTTCTCATTGTTTAGTCTGGGAGAAGAGCAGTTATCTCATTGTTTAGTCTGGGAGAAAAGCAGTTATCTCATTGTTTAGTCTGGGAGAAGAGCAGTTATCTCATTGTTTAGTCCAGGAGAAGAGCAGTTATCTCATTGTTTACCCCGGGAGAAGAGCAGTTATCTCATTGTTTACCCCAGGGGAAGAGCAGTTATCTCATTGTTTAGTCTGGGAGAAGAGCAGTTATCTCATTGTTTACCCCGGGAGAAGAGCAGTTATCTCATTGTTTAGTCCGGGAGAAGAGCAGTTATCTCATTGTTTAGTCCGGGAGAAGAGCAGTCATCTCATTGTTTACCATGGGAGAAGAGCAGTTATCTCATTGTCTACCATGGGAGAAGAGCAGTTATCTCATTGTTTAGTCCGGGAGAAGAGCAGTTATCTCATTGTTTAGTCCGGGAGAAAAGCAGTTATCTCATTGTTTAGTCTGGGAGAAGAGCAGTTATCTCATTGTTTACCCCGGGAGAAGAGCAGTTATCTCATTGTTTAGTCCGGGAGAAGAGCAGTTATCTCATTGTTTACCATGGGAGAGGAGCAGTTATCTCATTGTTTACCATGGGAGAAGAGCAGTTATCTCATTGTTTAGTCCGGGAGAAGAGCAGTTATCTCATTGTTTACCATGGGAGAAGAGCAGTTATCTCATTGTTTAGTCCGGGAGAAGAGCAGTTATCTCATTGTTTAGTCCGGGAGAAGAGCAGTTATCTCATTGTTTAGTCCGGGAGAAGAGCAGTTATCTCATTGTTTAGTCCGGGAGAAGAGCAGTTATCTCATTGTTTACCATGGGAGAAGAGCAGTTATCTCATTGTTTAGTCCGGGAGAAGAGCAGTTATCTCATTGTTTACCATGGGAGAGGAGCAGTTATCTCATTGTTTACCATGGGAGAAGAGCAGTTATCTCATTGTTTAGTCCGGGAGAAGAGCAGTTATCTCATTGTTTACCATGGGAGAAGAGCAGTTATCTCATTGTTTAGTCCGGGAGAAGAGCAGTTATCTCATTGTTTAGTCTGGGAGAAGAGCAGTTATCTCATTGTTTACCCCGGGAGAAGAGCAGTTATCTCATTGTTTAGTCCGGGAGAAGAGCAGTTATCTCATTGTTTACCATGGGAGAGGAGCAGTTATCTCATTGTTTACCATGGGAGAAGAGCAGTTATCTCATTGTTTAGTCCGGGAGAAGAGCAGTTATCTCATTGTTTACCATGGGAGAAGAGCAGTTATCTCATTGTTTAGTCCGGGAGAAGAGCAGTTATCTCATTGTTTAGTCCGGGAGAAGAGCAGTTATCTCATTGTTTAGTCCGGGAGAAGAGCAGTTATCTCATTGTTTAGTCCGGGAGAAGAGCAGTTATCTCATTGTTTACCATGGGAGAAGAGCAGTTATCTCATTGTTTAGTCCGGGAGAAGAGCAGTTATCTCATTGTTTACCATGGGAGAGGAGCAGTTATCTCATTGTTTACCATGGGAGAAGAGCAGTTATCTCATTGTTTAGTCCGGGAGAAGAGCAGTTATCTCATTGTTTACCATGGGAGAAGAGCAGTTATCTCATTGTTTAGTCCGGGA
Organism: Oncorhynchus gorbuscha; assembly: GCF_021184085.1. Classification (NCBI taxonomy): domain Eukaryota; kingdom Metazoa; phylum Chordata; class Actinopteri; order Salmoniformes; family Salmonidae; genus Oncorhynchus; species Oncorhynchus gorbuscha. The sequence goes on from NC_060186.1 coordinate 972,068, forward strand.
GAAGAGCAGTTATCTCATTGTTTATCTTAAAAATGGAGTACATGGTGAGGGCTTGAATTCATCAATCTCTACAGATTACGTAAACGAATCTCCCGTCCTTCCCTATGCCGTCTGTTTCCATTTCTGTGGAGAAGTCTCCCCCCTCCCTATCCATGAGTATATCTACACCTACCTCTCCACCTACCTACTTACCTCTCTCTCTCTCTCTCTCTCTCTCTCTCTCTCTCTCTCTCTCTCTCTCTCTCTCTCTCTCTCTCTCTCTCTCTCTCTCTCTCTCTCTCTCTCTCTCTCTCTCTCTCTCTCTCTCTCTCTCTCTCTCCTCTCCCTCCCTCCCTCCCTCCCTCCCCCTCCCTCCCTCCCTCCCTCCCCTCTCTATCCCTCCTCTATCCCCCCTCTCTCTCTCTCTACCTCTCGCTCTCTATCCCCCTCTCTCCCTCCCTCCCTCCCTCCCTCCCTCCCTCCCTCCCTCCCTCCCTCCCTCCCTCCCTCCCTCCCTCCCTCCCTCCCTTGATGAGCGTCTCTGTTGTTCTGTAGTTGTGTTTATGCTAATAGCCTGGCAGAAAGGTTGAGCTATAACTGGACCTCTTTCCCCCCCTGACAGAGGTAACACATAACCTCTATTTATCTAAACAAAAGACCACAGTCACCCTATAATACAGGCCAACATTACTGTGGTGCGGTTTACAAATGCATCAGAACATTCCAAATGTTCATTTAGCACATGATCAAATAAGGGACAGTAAGGGATTCATTATGACGACAATGCTCCAATCCTACGTCAGCTATAATCTCTCTGTTCAATGAGGGGTTATACATGGCCTAAATGTTATATGTATGTATATATATATATATGTTATGTTATACAGTACAGGGTATATATATTATATTATACAGTACAGGGTCTATATATTATATTATACAGGGTATATATATTATACAGTACAGAGTCTATATATTATACAGTACAGAGTCTATATATTATATTATACAGGGTCTATGTATTATACAGTACAGAGTCTATATATTATACAGTACAGGGTCTATATATTATATTATACAGGGTCTATGTATTATATTATACAGTACAGGGTCTATATATTATATTATACAGCACAGGGTCTATATATTATATTATACAGTACAGGGTCTATATATTATACAGTACAGGGTCTATATATTATACAGTACAGGGTCTATATATTATACAGTACAGGGTCTATATATTATACAGTACAGGGTCTATATATTATACAGTACAGGGTCTATATATTATACAGTACAGAGTCTATATATTATATTATACAGGGTCTATATATTATACAGTACAGGGTCTATATATTATATTATACAGCACAGGGACTATATATTATACAGTACAGGGTCTATATGTTATACAGTACAGGGTCTATATATTATACAGTACAGGGTCTATGTATTATATTATACAGCACAGGGACTATATATTATACAGTACAGGGTCTATATATTATACAGTACAGGGTCTATATATTATATTATACAGCACAGGGACTATATATTATACAGTACAGGGTCTATATGTTATACAGTACAGGGTCTATATATTATACAGTACAGGGTCTATATATTATATTATACAGGGTCTATGTATTATATTATACAGTACAGGGTCTATATATTATATTATACAGGGTCTATGTATTATACAGTACAGGGTCTATATGTTATATTATACAGGGTCTATATATTATACAGTACAGGGTCTATATATTATACAGTACAGGGTCTATATGTTATACAGTACAGGGTCTATATATTATACAGTACAGGGTCTATATATTATATTATACAGGGTCTATGTATTATATTATACAGTACAGGGTCTATATATTATATTATACAGGGTCTATGTATTATACAGTACAGGGTCTATATGTTATATTATACAGGGTCTATATATTATACAGTACAGGGTCTATATATTATACAGTACAGGGTCTATATATTATACAGTACAGGGTCTATATATTATATTATACAGGGTCTATGTATTATACAGTACAGGGTCTATATATTATATTATACAGGGTCTATGTATTATATTATACAGTACAGGGTCTATATATTATACAGTACAGGGTCTATGTATTATACAGTACAGAGTCTATATATTATATTATACAGGGTCTATGTATTATATTATACAGTACAGGGTCTATATATTATACAGTACAGGGTCTATATATTATACAGTACAGGGTCTATATATTATACAGTACAGGGTCTATATATTATATTATACAGGGTCTATGTATTATATTATACAGTACAGGGTCTATATGTTATACAGTACAGGGTATATATATTATACAGTACAGGGTCTATGTGTTATACAGTACAGGGTCTATATATTATACAGTACAGGGTCTATATGTTATATTATACAGGGTCTATGTATTATATTATACAGTACAGGGTCTATATATTATATTATACAGTACAGGGTCTATATATTATATTATACAGTACAGGGTCTATATATTATACAGTACAGGGTCTATATGTTATACAGTACAGGGTCTATATGTTATACAGTACAGGGTCTATGTATTATATTATACAGTACAGGGTCTATATATTATACAGCACAGGGTCTATATATTATACAGTACAGGGTCTATATATTATACAGTACAGGGTCTATATATTATACAGTACAGGGTCTATATATTATACAGTACAGGGTCTATATATTATATTATACAGTACAGGGTCTATGTATTATATTATACAGTACAGGGTCTATATATTATATTATACAGTACAGGGTCTATATATTATATTATACAGTACAGGGTCTATATATTATACAGTACAGGGTCTATATATTATATTATACAGTACAGGGTCTATATATTATATTATACAGCACAGGGTCTATATATTATACAGTACAGGGTCTATATATTATATTATACAGTACAGGGTCTATATATTATACAGTACAGGGTCTATATATTATACAGTACAGGGTCTATATATTATATTATACAGTACAGGGTCTATGTATTATATTATACAGTACAGGGTCTATATATTATATTATACAGTACAGGGTCTATGTATTATATTATACAGTACAGGGTCTATATATTATACAGTACAGGGTCTATATATTATACAGTACAGGGTCTATATATTATACAGTACAGGGTCTATATATTATACAGTACAGGGTCTATATATTATATTATACAGTACAGGGTCTATATGTTATACAGTACAGGGTCTATATATTATATTATACAGCACAGGGTCTATATATTATACAGTACAGGGTCTATATGTTATACAGTACAGGGTCTATATATTATACAGTACAGGGTCTATGTATTATATTATACAGTACAGGGTCTATGTATTATATTATACAGTACAGGGTCTATATATTATACAGTACAGGGTCTATATATTATATTATACAGCACAGGGTCTATATATTATACAGTACAGGGTCTATATATTATACAGTACAGGGTCTATGTATTATATTATACAGTACAGGGTCTATGTATTATATTATACAGTACAGGGTCTATATATTATATTATACAGCACAGGGTCTATATATTATACAGTACAGGGTCTATATGTTATACAGTACAGGGTCTATATATTATACAGTACAGGGTCTATGTATTATATTATACAGTACAGGGTCTATATATTATATTATACAGTACAGGGTCTATATATTATATTATACAGGGTATATATATTATACAGTACAGGGTCTATATATTATACAGTACAGGGTCTATATATTATACAGTACAGGGTCTATATATTATACAGTACAGGGTCTATATATTATATTATACAGTACAGGGTCTATATATTATACAGTACAGGGTCTATATATTATAGGGATGACAGATGGAAGAGAGAGAGAGGAGAAGAGAGGAGAGGAGGGATGACAGAGGCAAGAGAGAGGGAGGAGAGGAGAGGAGAGGAGGGATGACAGAGGCAAGAGAGAGGGAGGAGAGGAGAGGAGAGGAGGGATGACAGATGGAAGAGAGAGAGAGGAGAGGAGGGATGAAAGATGGAGGAGAGGACGGATGAGAGATGGAGGAGAGAGAGGAGAGGAGGGGTGACAGATGGAAGAGAGAGAGAGGAGAGGAGATGAGGGATGACAGATGGAAGAGAGAGAGGAGAAGAGAGGAGAGGAGGGATGACAGATGGAAGAGAGAGAGAGGAGAAGAGAGGAGAGGAGGGATGACAGATGGAAGAGAGAGAGAGGAGAAGAGAGGAGAGGAGGGATGACAGATGGAAGAGAGAGAGAGGAGAAGAGAGGAGAGGAGAAGAGGGATGACAGATGGAAGAGAGAGAGAGTGGAGAAGAGAGGAGAGGAGAGGAGAGGAGAGGAGAGGAGAGGAGAGGAGAGGAGAGGAGAGGAGAGGAGAGGAGAGGAGAGGAGAGGAGAGGAGAGGAGAGGAGAGGAGAGGAGAGGAGGGATGACAGATGGAAGAGACAGGGAGGAGAGGAGGGATGAAAGATGGAAGAGACAGGTAGGAGAGGAGGGATGAAAGATGGAAGAGACAGGGAGGAGAGGAGGGATGACAGATGGAAGAGACAGGTAGGAGAGGAGGGATGAAAGATGGAAGAGACAGGGAGGAGAGGAGGGATGAAAGATGGAAGAGACAGGGAAGAGAGGAGGGATGACAGATGGAAGAGACAGGGAGGAGAGGAGGGATGAAAGATGGAAGAGACAGGGAGGAGAGGAGGGATGAAAGATGGAGGAGACAGGGAGGAGAGGAGGGATGACAGATGTATGATGTATTCCCTGCGGCTTGTCCCTTGCCTAGAGGAGGTTGGGCCGTCCACACACATTAGGTGTGTGTGTGTGTGTGTGTGTGTGTGTGTGTGTGTGTGTGTGTGTGTGTGTGTGTGTGTGTGTGTGTGTGTGTGTGTGTGTGTGTGTGTGTGTGTGTGTGTGTGTGTGTGTGTGTGTGTGTGTGTGTGTGTGTGTGTGTGTGTGTGTGTGTGTGAATACCACAGTCTGGATAATATATTCACCCTGACTAAAGGTCAAATAGGAGGAGATCTTTCCCCTCATCGTCTACAACGGTCAATGTCAAATAGAGAGAGAACAGAGACATGAAGGATTGTCTCTGTCCCTGTGCCCAACAGGGAGATGAGGGTTGTCTCTGTCTCTCTACCCAACAGGGAGATGAGGATTGTCTCTGTCTCTCTGCCCAACAGGGAGATGAGGGTTGTCTCTGTCCCTGTGCCCAACAGGGAGATGAGGGTTGTCTCTGTCTCTCTGCCCAACAGGGAGATGAGGGTTGTCTCTGTCTCTCTACCCAACAGGGAGATGAGGATTGTCTCTGTCTCTCTGCCCAACAGGGAGATGAGGGTTGTCTCTGTCCCTGTGCCCAACAGGGAGATGAGGGTTGTCTCTGTCTCTCTGCCCAACAGGGAGATGAGGGTTGTCTCTGTCTCTCTGTCCAACAGAGACATGAAGGATTGTCTCTGTCCCTGTGCCCAACAGGGAGATGAGGGTTGTCTCTGTCCCTCTGCCCAACAGGGAGATGAGGGTTGTCTCTGTCCCTCTTCCCAACAGAGAGATGAGGGTTGTCTCTGTCCCTGTGCCCAACAGAGAAATGAAGGATTGTCTCTGGCCCTCTGGGCCAACAGGGAGATGAGGGTTGTCTCTGGGCCAACAGGAAGATGAGGGTTGTCTCTGTCTCTCTGCCCAACAGGGAGATGAGGGTTGTCTCTGTCTCTCTGTCCAACAGGGAGATGAGGGTTGTCTCTGTCTCTCTGCCCAACAGGGAGATGAGGATTGTCTCTGTCTCTCTGTCCAACAGGGAGATGAGGATTGTCTCTGTCCCTCTGCCCAACAGGGAGATGAGGGTTGTCTCTGTCCCTCTTCCCAACAGAGAGATGAGGGTTGTCTCTGTCCCTGTGCCCAACAGAGAAATGAAGGATTGTCTCTGGCCCTCTGGGCCAACAGGGAGATGAGGGTTGTCTCTGGGCCAACAGGAAGATGAGGGTTGTCTCTGTCTCTCTGCCCAACAGGGAGATGAGGGTTGTCTCTGTCTCTCTGTCCAACAGGAAGATGAGGGTTGTCTCTGTCTCTCTGTCCAACAGGGAGATGAGGGTTGTCTCTGTCTCTCTGTCCAACAGGGAGATGAGGGTTGTCTCTGTCTCTCTGCCCAACAGGGAGATGAGGATTGTCTCTGTCTCTCTGTCCAACAGGGAGATGAGGATTGTCTCTGTCTCTCTGCCCAACAGGGAGATGAGGATTGTCTCTGTCTCTCTGTCCAACAGGGAGATGAGGATTGTCTCTGTCTCTCTGTCCAACAGGGAGATGAGGATTGTCTCTGTCTCTCTGTCCAACAGGGAGATGAGGATTGTCTCTGTCTCTCTGCCCAACAGGGAGATGAGGATTGTCTCTGTCCCTCTGGGCCAACAGGGAGATGAGGATTGTCTCTGTCCCTCTGGGCCAACAGGGAGATGAGGATTGTCTCTGGGCCAACAGGGAGATGAGGATTGTCTCTGGGCCAACAGGTTGATGAGGATTGTCTCTGGGCCAACAGGGAGATGAGGGTTGTCTCTGTCCCTCTGCCCAACAGGGAGATGAGGGTTGTCTCTGGGCCAACAGGGAGATGAGGATTGTCTCTGGGCCAACAGGGAGATGAGGATTGTCTCTGGGCCAACAGGGAGATGAGGATTGTCTCTGGGCCAACAGGGAGATGAGGGTTGTCTCTGGGCCAACAGGGAGATGAGGATTCTCTCTGGGCCAACAGGGAGATGAGGATTGTCTCTGGGCCAACAGGGAGATGAGGATTGTCTCTGGGCCAACAGGGAGATGAGGATTGTCTCTGGGCCAACAGGGAGATGAGGATTGTCTCTGGGCCAACAGGGAGACACTACCATTATCTGAGTGATCCACCAACTTCCACACAGATTAAACAGGGAAACGTAGAGGAGGATATTGTGGTTGTGTTGTAAAAACAGTTGTGTACCTTCAGCACAGACGCATCAAATAATCATCCCTCTGTCAATCATCCCTCTGTCAATCACACAACACAGACCTCATCCAGGGGAAACAGACACAATCATCCATCTGTCAATCACACAACACAGCCCTCATCCAGGGGAAACAGACACAATCATCCATCTGTCAATCACACAACACAGCCCTCATCCAGGGAAACAGACACAATCATCCATCTGTCAATCACACAACACAGCCCTCATCCAGGGGAAACAGACACAATCATCCATCTGTCAATCACACAACACAGCCCTCATCCAGGGGAAACAGACACAATCATCCATCTGTCAATCACACAACACAGCCCTCATCCAGGGGAAACAGACGCAATCATCCATCTGTCAATCACACAACACAGCCCTCATCCAGGGGAAACAGACACAATCATCCATCTGTCAATCACACAACACAGCCCTCATCCGGGGGAAACAGACACAACACAGCCCTCATCCGGGGGAAACAGACACAACACAGCCCTCATCCAGGGGAAACAGACACAATCATCCCTCATCCAGGGGAAACAGACACAACACAGCCCTCATCCAGGGGAAACAGACACAACACAGCCCTCATCCGGGGGAAACAAACATAATCATCCCTCTGTCAAATCACACAACACAGCCCTCATCCAGGGGAAACAGACACAACACAGCCCTCATCCAGGGGAAACAGACACAACACAGCCCTCATCCAGGGGAAACAGACACAATCATCCCTCTGTCAATCACACAACACAGCCCTCATCCGGGGGAAACAGCAGAGACACAATCATCCCTCTGTCAATGACTCAACACAGCCCTCATCCAGGGGAAACAGACACAATCATCCCTCTGTCAATCACACAACACAGCCCTCATCCAGGGGAAACAGACACAATCATCCCTCTGTCAATCACACAACACAGACCTCATCCAGGGGAAACAGACACAATCATCCATCTGTCAATCACACAACACAGCCCTCATCCAGGGGAAACAGCAGAGACACAATCGTCAGCCAGTCGGGGATTTAGGTGAGAGGACGCTTGCCAGACAGGCAGGGGGTGAGCAACAACTCTTCCAATTGGTAGACTATTTATAGTCTTGGAGGGAAAATGAGTCTGTGTGTGTGTGTGTGTGTGTGTGTGTGTGTGTGTGTGTGTGTGTGTGTGTGTGTGTGTGTGTGTGTGTGTGTGTGTGTGTGTGTGTGTGTGTGTGTGTGTGTGTGTGTGTGTGTGTGTGTGTGTGTGTGTGTGTGTGTGTGTGTGTGTGTGTGTGTCTAGTTATCCATGGACGAGGGGACATGGCTGAGTCATGATGTAACTCCTATGTATGTATGGCGAGGTGTGTGTGTGTGTGTGTGTGTGTGTGTGTGTGTGTGTGTGTGTGTGTGTGTGTGTGTGTGTGTGTGTGTGTGTGTGTGTGTGTGTGTGTGTGTGTGTGTGTGTGTGTGTGTGTGTGTGTGTGTGTGTGTGTGTGTGATGATCTGATTCAATTACGCACAGAGGATATATAGAGTATTATGGTATGTTTCCAGTGAATATATAGAGTATTATGGTATGTTTCCAGTGAATATATAGAGTATTATGGTATGTTTCCAGTGAATATATAGAGTATTATGGTATGTTTCCAGTGAATATATAGAGTATTATGGTGTGTTTCCAGTGAATATATAGAGTATTATGGTGTGTTTCCAGTGAATATATAGAGTATTATGGTATGTTTCCAGTGAATATATAGAGTATTATGGTATGTTTCCAGTGAATATATAGAGTATTATGGTGTGTTTCCAGTGAATATATAGAGTATTATGGTATGTTTCCAGTGAATATATAGAGTATTATGGTGTGTTTCCAGTGAATATATAGAGTATTATGGTATGTTTCCAGTGAATATATAGAGTATTATGGTATGTTTCCAGGGAATATATAGAGTATTATGTTTCCAGTGAATATATAGAGTATTTTGGTATGTTTCCAGTGAATATATAGAGTATTATGGTATGTTTCCAGTGAATATATAGATTATTATGGTATGTTTCCAGGGAATATATAGAGTATTATGTTTCCAGTGAATATATAGAGTATTTTGGTATGTTTCCAGTGAATATATAGAGTATTATGGTATGTTTCCAGTGAATATATAGAGTATTATGGTATGTTTCCAGTGAATATATAGAGTATTATGGTATGTTTCCAGTGAATATATAGAGTATTATGGTATGTTTCCAGTGAATATATAGAGTATTATGGTATGTTTCCAGTGAATATATAGAGTATTATGGTATGTTTCCAGTGAATATATAGAGTATTATGGTATGTTTCCAGGGAATATATAGAGTATTATGTTTCCAGTGAATATATAGAGTATTTTGGTATGTTTCCAGTGAATATATAGAGTATTATGGTATGTTTCCAGTGAATATATAGATTATTATGGTATGTTTCCAGGGAATATATAGAGTATTATGTTTCCAGTGAATATATAGAGTATTTTGGTATGTTTCCAGTGAATATATAGAGTATTATGGTATGTTTCCAGTGAATATATAGAGTATTTTGGTATGTTTCCAGTGAATATATAGAGTATTATGGTATGTTTCCAGTGAATATATAGAGTATTATGGTATGTTTCCAGTGAATACTAGAATACTCCACAATGCCTGACTGGTAGTATCAGTCTCCTCAATGCCTGACTGGTATTATCAGTCTCCTCAATACCTGACTGGTATTATCAGTCTCCTCAATACCTGACTGGTATTATCAGTCTCCTCAATGCCTGACTGGTATTATCAGTCTCCTCAATGCCTGACTGGTATTATCAGTCTCCTCAATACCTGACTGATATTATCATTGCTAATGCAACCGGCCTAGGATAGTATATCTTAATGAATAGATTGGTCTACTGTAAACATGTAGGAGAGTATATCTTCATAAACAGATTGACCTACTGTAAACATGTAGGAGAGTATATCTTAATAAATAGATAGGTCTACTGTAAACATGTAGGAGAGTATATCTTCATAAACAGATTGACCTACTGTAAACATGTAGGAGAGTATATCTTAATAAATAGATAGGTCTACTGTAAACATGTGGGAGAGTATATCTTCATAAACAGATTGACCTACTGTAAACAACTTAAATGGATCCTGTAATTTAGTCAATATTTCACATTCTTACAATGTCCTACTGCTGACGCTTCTCCTAGCATTCATTAGAACACTTATGAATGGCACGTGTGTGTGTGTGTGTGTGTGTGTGTGTGTGTGTGTGTGTGTGTGTGTGTGTGTGTGTGTGTGTGTGTGTGTGTGTGTGTGTGTGTGTGTGTGTGTGTGTGTGTGTGTGTGTGTGTGTGTGTGTGTGTGTGTGTGTGTGTGTGTGTGTGTGTGTGTGTGTGTGTGTTAGGTCATATATGTGTGATAACACATTCAGTGTGTGTCCTTCCACCTGAGCCAGGTCAGTGTGTTGGGGAGTCCCTTCCTCCTATCTGACCCTGTGATGGTTATAACCAGTCTGCTACTGCCCTTCCCCCTGTGTGTGTGTGTGTGTGTGTGTGTGTGTGTGTGTGTGTGTGTGTGTGTGTGTGTGTGTGTGTGTGTGTGTGTGTGTGTGTGTGTGTGTGTGTGTGTGTGTGTGTGTGTGTGTGTGTGTGTGTGTGTGTGTGTGTGTGTGTGTGTGTGTGTGTGTGTGTGTGTGTGTGTGTGTGTGCGTGTGTGCGTGCGTGTGTGCGTGCGTGTGTTGTGTTTCTGTCAGGGGAAATTCATCACATGCAGCCCAGCGGCACACTCAGGAAACTGGGCCAAGTGGTACTCGCTTCACTACACCGAACCGTCGGAGGAGACAACAGCCAGAGAGAGAGAGGGGAGGGAGCAGGAAGAGGTGAACGTAGCAGAAAGAGAAACAAGGCGGAACCAACACTGATCCCCTCAGAGAGAGATCAATGGGGAGAGACAGAGAGACAGAGAGACAGAGAGGCAGAGAGGCAGAGAGGCAGAGAGGCAGAGAGACAGAGAGGCAGAGAGACAGAGAGACAGAGAGACAGAGAGGCAGAGAGGCAGAGAGGCAGAGAGACAGAGAGGCAGAGAGACAGAGAGACAGAGAGACAGAGAGGCAGAGAGGCAGAGAGGCAGAGAGGCAGAGAGACAGAGAGACAGAGAGACAGAGAGGCAGAGAGGCAGAGAGGCAGAGAGGCAGAGAGACAGACAGACAGACAGACAGACAGACAGACAGACAGACAGACAGACAGACAGACAGACAGACAGACAGACAGACAGACAGACAGACAGACAGACAGACAGACAGACAGAAAGAAAGACAGGAGGTTGGAGTCTTTGATATTTATTAACACCGTTTATTAGTACAATGTTGTTGCCATTTACACAAACCTGAGTACCAGTAGTCTTAACATGTCTCTAGAGCTGCTGAGGGTCTGAGTACCAGCAGTCTTAACATGTCTCTAGAGCTGCTGAGGGTCTGAGTACCAGTAGTCTTAACATGTCTCTAGAGCTGCTGAGGGTCTGAGTACCAGTAGTCTTAACATGTCTCTAGAGCTGCTGAGGGTCTGAGTACCAGTAGTCTTAACATGTCTCTAGAGCTGCTGAGGGTCTGAGTACCAGTAGTCTTAACATGTCTCTAGAGCTGCTGAGGGTCTGAGTACCAGTAGTCTCAACATGTCTCTAGAGCTGCTGAGGGTCTGAGTACCAGTAGTCTTAACATGTCTCTAGAGCTGCTGAGGGTCTGAGTACCAGTAGTCTTAACATGTCTCTAGAGCTGCTGAGGGTCTGAGTACCAGTAGTCTTAACATGTCTCTAGAGCTGCTGAGTGTCTGAGTACCAGTAGTCTCAACATGTCTCTAGAGCTGCTGAGGGTCTGAGTACCAGTAGTCTTAACATGTCTCTAGAGCTGCTGAGGGTCTGAGTACCAGTAGTCTTAACATGTCTCTAGAGCTGCTGAGGGTCTGAGTACCAGTAGTCTTAACATGTCTCTAGAGCTGCTGAGGGTCTGAGTACCAGTAGTCTTAACATGTCTCTAGAGCTGCTGAGGGTCTGAGTACCAGTAGTCTTAACATGTCTCTAGAGCTGCTGAGGGTCTGAGTACCAGTAGTCTTAACATGTCTCTAGAGCTGCTGAGGGTCTGAGTACCAGTCGTCTTAACATGTCTCTAGTGCTGCTGCTGAGGGTCTGAGTACCAGTAGTCTTAACATGTCTCTAGAGCTGCTGAGGGTCTGAGTACCAGTAGTCTTAACATGTCTCTAGAGCTGCTGAGGGTCTGAGTACCAGCAGTCTTAACATGTCTCTAGAGCTGCTGAGGGTCTGAGTACCAGCAGTCTTAACATGTCTCTAGAGCTGCTGAGGGTCTGAGTACCAGTAGTCTTAACATGTCTCTAGAGCTGCTGAGGGTCTGAGTACCAGTAGTCTTAACATGTCTCTAGAGCTGCTGAGGGTCTGAGTACCAGTAGTCTTAACATGTCTCTAGAGCTGCTGAGGGTCTGAGTACCAGTAGTCTTAACATGTCTCTAGAGCTGCTGAGGGTCTGAGTGCCAGTAGTCTTAACATGTCTCTAGAGCTGCTGAGGGTCTGAGTACCAGTAGTCTTAACATGTCTCTAGAGCTGCTGAGGGTCTGAGTACCAGTAGTCTTAACATGTCTCTAGAGCTGCTGAGGGTCTGAGTACCAGTAGTCTTAACATGTCTCTAGAGCTGCTGCTGAGGGTCTGAGTACCAGTAGTCTTAACATGTCTCTAGAGCTGCTGAGGGTCTGAGTACCAGTAGTCTTAACATGTCTCTAGAGCTGCTGAGGGTCTGAGTGCCAGTAGCCTTAACATGTCTCTAGTGCTGCTGAGAGTCTGAGTACCAGTAGTCTTAACATGTCTCTAGAGCTGCTGAGGGTCTGATTACGAGTAGTCTTAACAAGTCTTGAACCACATAGTAATCAGACCCTCAGCAGCTCTAGAGACATGTTAAGACTAAAAAAGCTAATGACAGGCTAAACACAGGAACCAATAACACAGCTAATGACAGGCTAAATACAGGAACCAATAACACAGCTAATGACAGGCTAAATACAGGAACCAATAACACAGCTAATGACAGGCTAAACACAGGAACCAATAACACAGCTAATGACAGGCTAAATACAGGAATCAATAACAAAGCTAATGACAGGCTAAATACAGGAACCAATAACACAGCTAATGACAGGCTAAATACAGGAACCAATCACACAGCTAATGACAGGCTAAATACAGGAACCAATAACACAGCTAATGACAGGCTAAATACAGGAACCAATCACACAGCTCATGACAGGCTAAATACAGGAACCAATAACACAGCTAATGACAGGCTAAATACAGGAACCAATAACACAGCTAATGACAGGCTAAATACAGGAACCAATCACACAGCTCATGACAGGCTAAATACAGGAACCAATAACACAGCTAATGACAGGCTAAATACAGGAACCAATAACACAGCTAATGACAGGCTAAATACAGGAACCAATCACAAAGCTCATGACAGGCTAAATACAGGAACCAATAACACAGCTAATGACAGGCTAAATACAGGAACCAATCACAAAGCTCATGACAGGCTAAATACAGGAACCAATAACAAAGCTAATGACAGGCTAAATACAGGAACCAATAACAAAGCTAATGGCAGGCTAAATACAGGAACCAATAACACAGCTAATGACAGGCTAAATACAGGAACCAATAACACAGCTAATGACAGGCTAAATACAGGAAACAATAACAAAGCTAATGACAGGCTAAATACAGGAACCAATAACACAGCTCATGACAGGCTAAATACAGGAACCAATAACAAAGCTAATGACAGGCTAAACACAGGAACCAATAACACAGCTCATGACAGGCTAAATACAGGAACCAATAACACAGCTCATGACAGGCTAAATACAGGAACCAATAACACAGCTCATGACAGGCTAAATACAGGAACCAATAACACAGCTCATGACAGGCTAAATACAGGAACCAATAACAAAGCTAATGACAGGCTAAATACAGGAACCAATAACACAGCTAATGACAGGCTAAATACAGGAACCAATAACACAGCTAATGACAGGCTAAATACAGGAACCAATAACAAAGCTAATGACAGGCTAATTACAGGAACCAATAACAAAGCTAATGACAGGCTAATTACAGGAACCAATAACAAAGCTAATGACAGGCTAAATACAGGAACCAATAACACAGCTAATGGCAGGCTAAATACAGGAACCAATAACAAAGCTAATGGCAGGCTAAGAGCGTCATTCATCATTCTAAAGAGATGTGACAGAGTGAGTCCTGCTTTCTCCTGGCTCACTGACCTGAGAGAAAGAAGAGAGGAGAAGAGGAGAGAGGAGAAGAGGAGAGAGAGAACAGAAGGAAAGATAGAGATGCCCCCCCTCCTCTCTCTCTGTCTCTTCTTCTCTCTGCTCCAAGGGGTCGACATTCTTATCATCCCAGACCAGATGGGGCTCTAAAGTTCCTGGTTTGTCTCCCAAATGGCACCCTATTCCCTACATAGTACACTACTATAGACCAGAGCCCTATTCCCTATATAGTGCACTACTTTAGACCAGAGCCATATTCCCTATATAGTACACTACTTTAGACCTGAGCCCTATTCCCTACATAGTACACTACTATAGACCAGAGCCCTATTCCCTATATAGTGCACTACTTTAGACCAGAGCCCTATTCCCTATATAGTGCATTACTTTAGACCAGAGCCCTATTCCCTATATAGTACACTACTTTAGACCAGAGCCCTATTCCCTATATAGTGCACCACTTTAGATCAGAGCCCTATTCCCTATATAGTGCACTACTTTAGACCAGAGGCCTATTCCCTATATAGTACACTACTGTAGACCAGAGCCCTATTCCCTATATAGTGCACTACTTTAGACCAGAGCCCTATTCCCTATGTAGTGCACTACTATAGACCAGAGCCCTATTCCCTATGTAGTGCACTACTTTAGACCAGAGCCATATTCCCTATATAGTGCATTACTTTAGACCAGAGCCCAATTCCCTATATAGTACACTACTTTAGACCAGAGCCCTATTCCCTATATAGTGCACCACTTTAGATCAGAGCCCTATTCCCTATATAGTGCACTACTTTAGACCAGAGGCCTATTCCCTATATAGTACACTACTGTAGACCAGAGCCCTATTCCCTATATAGTGCACTACTTTAGACCAGAGCCCTATTCCCTATGTAGTGCACTACTATAGACCAGAGCCCTATTCCCTATGTAGTGCACTACTTTAGACCAGAGCCCTATTCCCTATATAGTACACTACTATAGACCAGAGCCCTATTCCCTATATAGTACACTACTATAGACCAGAGCCCTATTCCCTATGTAGTGCATTACTTTAGACCAGAGCCCTATTCCCTATATAGTACACTACTTTAGACCAGGACCCTATTCCCTATATAGTACACTACTATAGACCAGAGCCCTATTCCCTATATAGTACACTACTTTAGACCAGAGCCCTATTCCCTATATAGTAGACTACTATAGACCAGAGCCCTATTCCCTATATAGTGCACTACTATAGACCAGAGCCCTATTCCCTATATAGTGCACTACTTTAGACCAGAGCCCTATTCCCTATATAGTGCACTACTATAGACCAGAGCCCTATTCCTATAGTGCACTACTATAGACCAGAGCCCTATTCCCTATATAGTGAGTACATTTGACCAGGCCCTTTAGGGTGTCATTTGGGACACTGGTCTCTGGTGCTCCTGGGACTTCTAGCTGTAAATAAGGAGGGAGGAGTGTAGACGTTTGAGGTCACAGCAGCACACACACACACACACACACACACACACACAAAGGAGATGACATGTAGAGAGTGGTAGCTTTAGTTTTGCTGTGTGGGGAGGGGAGTTATGGGAGAGAGGACAGCAGAGCGTTGTCCTGCATGGTGGAGGGATTTGATCCGGGATCCACTACATATGCTGCTCTGGAATGGATTGAACTGATCCTACTTAATGCCTCATTCATAACTACAGGAGATTGGACTGGGTTACAGGGCTGGGGCTAGACTAGGGCTAGACTAGGGCTGGGGCTAGACTAGGGCTAGACTAGGGCTGGGGCTAGACTAGGGCTAGACTAGGGCTAGACTAGGGCTGGGGCTAGACTAGGGCTAGACTAGGGCTGGGGCTAGACTAGGGCTAGACTGGGGCTAGACTAGGGCTAGACTAGGGCTGAGGTATAGTGGGGCTAGACTAGGGCTGGGGTATAGAAGTGGGGCTAGACTAGGGCTGGGGTATAGGAGTGGGGCTATCCTAGGGCTGTGGAGCTGGGGTATAGGGCTGGGGCTAGCCTAGGGCTTTGTGGAGCAGGTTATAGGGGTGGGGCTATCCTGGGGCTTGGGCATAGGGCTGGGGATATATTCTAGGGCTGTGTGGTGCTGGGGTATAGGGCTGGGGCTATCCTAGGGCTGGGCCTGATATAGGGCTGGGGCTATCCTAGGGCTGGGCCTGATATAGGGATGGGGATGATACAGGGCTGGGGATGATATAGGGCTAGGGATGATACAGGGCTGGGATGATACAGGGCTGGGATGATACAGGGCTGGGATGATACAGGGATGGGGATGATACAGGGATGGGATTATACAGGACTGGGATGATACAGGGCTGGGGATGATACAGGGCTGGGATGATACAGGGCTAGGGATGATACAGGGCTGGGGATGATATAGGACTGGGATGATATAGGACTGGGATGATACAGGGCTGGGATGATACAGGGCTGGTGCCTTCCACTGTTGTGTCTTCTGCAACCTTAAGGATGGTGTTGGAGTCGTGCCTGGCCGTGCAGCCATGAGTGAACAGGGAGTACAGGGGGGGACTGAGTACGCACCCCTGAGGGGCCCCCGTGTTGAGGATCAGCGTGGCAGATGTGTTGTTACCTACCCTCACCACCTGGGGGCGGCCCTTCAGGAAGTCCAGGATCCAGTTGCAGAGGGAGGTGTTTAGTCCCAGGATCCTTAGACCAATGAGGTGTGTTAGCCTAGTGAGACAGGTGTGGAGAAGTCCACAGACCAATGAGGTGTGTTAGCCTAGTGAGACAGGTGTGGAGAAGTCCACAGACCAATGAGGTGTGTTAGCCTAGTGAGACAGGTATGGAGAAGTCCACAGACCAATGAGGTGTGTTAGCCTAGTGAGACAGGTGTGGAGAAGTCCACAGACCAATGAGGTGTGTTAGCCTAGTGAGACAGGTGTGGAGAAGTCCACAGACCAATGAGGTGTGTTAGCCTAGTGAGACAGGTATGGAGAAGTCCACAGACCAATGAGGTGTGTTAGCCTAGTGAGACAGGTGTGGAGAAGTCCACAGACCAATGAGGTGTGTTAGCCTAGTGAGACAGGTGTGGAGAAGTCCACAGACCAATGAGGTGTGTTAGCCTAGTGAGACAGGTGTGGAGAAGTCCACAGACCAATGAGGTGTGTTAGCCTAGTGAGACAGGTATGGAGAAGTCCACAGACCAATGAGGTGTGTTAGCCTAGTGAGACAGGTGTGGAGAAGTCCACAGACCAATGAGGTGTGTTAGCCTAGTGAGACAGGTGTGGAGAAGTCCACAGACCAATGAGGTGTGTTAGCCTAGTGAGACAGGTGTGGAGAAGTCCACAGACCAATGAGGTGTGTTAGCCTAGTGAGACAGGTGTGGAGAAGTCCACAGACCAATGAGGTGTGTTAGCCTAGTGAGACAGGTGTGGAGAAGTCCACAGACCAATGAGGTGTGTTAGCCTAGTGAGACAGGTGTGGAGAAGTCCACAGACCAATGAGGTGTGTTAGCCTAGTGAGACAGGTGTGGAGAAGTCCACAGACCAATGAGGTGTGTTAGCCTAGTGAGACAGGTGTGGAGAAGTCCACAGACCAATGAGGTGTGTTAGCCTAGTGAGACAGGTGGAGAAGTCCACAGACCAATGAGGTGTGTTAGCCTAGTGAGACAGGTGTGGAGAAGTCCACAGACCAATGAGGTGTGTTAGCCTAGTGAGACAGGTGTGGAGAAGTCCACAGACCAATGAGGTGTGTTAGCCTAGTGAGACAGGTGTGGAGAAGTCCACAGACCAATGAGGTGTGTTAGCCTAGTGAGACAGGTGTGGAGAAGTCCACAGACCAATGAGGTGTGTTAGCCTAGTGAGACAGGTGTGGAGAAGTCCACAGACCAATGAGGTGTGTTAGCCTAGTGAGACAGGTGTGGAGAAGTCCACAGACCAATGAGGTGTGTTAGCCTAGTGAGACAGGTGTGGAGAAGTCCACAGACCAATGAGGTGTGTTAGCCTAGTGAGACAGGTGTGGAGAAGTCCACAGACCAATGAGGTGTGTTAGCCTAGTGAGACAGGTATGGAGAAGTCCACAGACCAATGAGGTGTGTTAGCCTAGTGAGACAGGTGTGGAGAAGTCCACAGACCAATGAGGTGTGTTAGCCTAGTGAGACAGGTATGGAGAAGTCCACAGACCAATGAGGTGTGTTAGCCTAGTGAGACAGGTGTGGAGAAGTCCACAGACCAATGAGGTGTGTTAGCCTAGTGAGACAGGTGTGGAGAAGTCCACAGACCAATGAGGTGTGTTAGCCTAGTGAGACAGGTGTGGAGAAGTCCACAGACCAATGAGGTGTGTTAGCCTAGTGAGACAGGTGTGGAGAAGTCCACAGACCAATGAGGTGTGTTAGCCTAGTGAGACAGGTGTGGAGAAGTCCACAGACCAATGAGGTGTGTTAGCCTAGTGAGACAGGTGTGGAGAAGTCCACAGACCAATGAGTGTGTTAGCCTAGTGAGACAGGTGTGGAGAAGTCCACAGACCAATGAGGTGTGTTAGCCTAGTGAGACAGGTGTGGAGAAGTCCACAGACCAATGAGGTGTGTTAGCCTAGTGAGACAGGTGTGGAGAAGTCCACAGACCAATGAGGTGTGTTAGCCTAGTGAGACAGGTGTGGAGAAGTCCACAGACCAATGAGGTGTGTTAGCCTAGTGAGACAGGTATGGAGAAGTCCACAGACCAATGAGGTGTGTTAGCCTAGTGAGACAGGTGTGGAGAAGTCCACAGACCAATGAGGTGTGTTAGCCTAGTGAGACAGGTGTGGAGAAGTCCACAGACCAATAAACTATAGTCAATGAACAACATTCTCACATTGGTGTTATTTTTGTCCAGTTGGGAAAGGGCAGTGTGGAGTGCGACTGAGATTGTGACATCTGTGGATCTGTTGGGGCGGTGTGCGAATTGAAGTGGGTCTAGGGTTTCCGGGATGACGGTATTGATGTGAGCCATGACCAGCCTTTCAAAGCACCTTCGCTTTCTTGGGCACAAGGGACTATGGTGGTCTGCTTGAAATATGTAGGTATTACAACAGTACAATCTGGCAATGCACAACTTGTCGGTCCTTGTCACGGATAAGCTATTGCAGCAGACGACCACAAACAGTATCTGTGTGAAATATATAGTGTCTGGTCATCTATCTGATAATAATCAGTCATCTCTCTCTCTTGTCCTAACAGTGGCAGCCCAGAATCCCCACATCAGGACAGCCAAGAAGGATCGTCTCGACCTGGACAGACAGACAGTATTCTCCTAGAGCTGTATTGGATTAGGACAGACAGACGACCAAGGATCTGACCCAACCACCACCCTTCTGATCAGGACAGACAGACAGACAGACAGACAGACAGACAGACAGACAGACAGACAGACAGACAGACAGACAGACAGACAGACAGACAGACAGACAGACAGACAGACAGACAGACAGACAGACAGACAGACAGACAGACAGACAGACAGACAGACAGACAGACAGACAGACAGACAGACAGACAGACAGACAGACAGACAGACAGACAGACAGACAGACAGACAGACAGACAGACAGACAGACAGACAGACAGACAGACAGACAGACGACCAAGGATCTGACCCAACCACCACTCTTCTGATCAGGACAGACAGACAGCCAAGGATCTGACCCAACCACCACACTTCTGATCAGGACAGACGACCAAGGATCTGACCCAACCACCACCCTTCTGATCAGGATAGACAGACGACCAAGGATCTGACCCAACCACCACCCTTCTGATCAGGATAGACGACCAAGGATCTGACCCAACCACCACCCTTCTGATCAGGATAGACAGACGACCAAGGATCTGACCCAACCACCACCCTTCTGATCAGGATAGACAGACGACCAAGGATCTGACCCAACCACCACCCTTCTGATCAGGACAGACGACCAAGGATCTGACCCAACCACCACCCTTCTGATCAGGACAGACAGACGACCAAGGATCTGACCCAACCACCACCCTTCTGATCAGGACAGACAGACGACCAAGGATCTGACCCAACCACCACCCTTCTGATCAGGACAGACGACCAAGGATCTGACCCAACCACCACCCTTCTGGAAACCTGTGCCTTCCACCAACTCCATCACATCCATTTAACTTGTGTTTTCTGATTGTTGTTATTTTGGGGTGGAGCTCTGCAGCTGGATGCATCTCCAGTACTGTCCTGCCCCCTAGTGGACAACTGGATGCATCTCCAGTACTGTCCTGCCCCCTAGTGGTCAACTGGATACCTCTCCTGTACAGTCCTGCCCCCTGGTGGTCAACTGGATACTTCTCCCCTACTGTCCTGCCCCCTGGTGGTCAACTGGATACTTCTCCCATACTGTCCTGCCCCCTGGTGGTCAACTGGATACTTCTCCCATACTGTCCTGCCCCCTGGTGGTCAACTGGATACTTCTCCCATACTGTCCTGTCCACCAGGTGGTCAACTGGATGCATCTCCCGTACTGTCCTGCCCCCTAGTGGACAACTGGATACTTCTCCCGTACTGTCCTGCCCCCTACTGGTCAACTGGATACTTCTCCCGTACTGTCCTGCCCCCTAGTGGTTAACTGGATACTTCTCCCATACTGTTCTGCCCCCTAGTGGTCAACTGGATACTTCTCCCGTACTGTCCTGCCCCCTAGTGGTCAACTGGATACTTCTCCGGTACTGTCCTGCCCCCTAGTGGTCAACTGGATACTTCTCCCGTACTGTCCTGCCCCCTGGTGGTCAACTGGATACTTCTCCCGTACCGTCCTGCCCCCTGGTGGTCAACTGGATACTTCTCCCGTACTGTCCTGCCCCCTGGTGGTCAACTGGATACTTCTCCCGTACTGTCCTGCCCCCTAGTGGTCAACTGGATACTTCTCCGGTACTGTCCTGCCCCCTGGTGGACAACTGGATGCATCTCCCATACTGTCCTGCCCCTGGTGGTCAACTGGATGCATCTCCCATACTGTCCTGCCCCCTAGTGGTCAACTGGATACTTCTCCCGTACTGTCCTGCCCCCTACTGGTCAACTGGATACTTCTCCCGTACTGTCCTGCCCCCTAGTGGTTAACTGGATACTTCTCCCATACTGTTCTGCCCCCTAGTGGTCAACTGGATACTTCTCTCGTATTGTCCTGCCCCCTAGTGGTCAACTGGATACTTCTCCGGTACTGTCCTGCCCCCTAGTGGTCAACTGGATACTTCTCCCGTACTGTCCTGCCCCCTGGTGGTCAACTGGATACTTCTCCCGTACCGTCCTGCCCCCTGGTGGTCAACTGGATACTTCTCCCGTACTGTCCTGCCCCCTGGTGGTCAACTGGATACTTCTCCCGTACTGTCCTGCCCCCTAGTGGTCAACTGGATACTTCTCCGGTACTGTCCTGCCCCCTGGTGGACAACTGGATGCATCTCCCATACTGTCCTGCCCCCTGGTGGTCAACTGGATGCATCTCCCATACTGTCCTGCCCCCTAGTGGTCAACTGGATACTTCTCCCGTACTGTCCTGCCCCCTAGTGGTCAACTGGATACTTCTCCCGTACTGTCCTGCCCCCTGGTGGTCAACTGGATACTTCTCCGGTACTGTCCTGCCCCCTGGTGGACAACGGACACCACCCACTAACAGTGGGATACTTCTCCCATACTGTCCTGCCCCCTGGTGGACAACGGACACCACCCACTAACAGTGGGATACTTCTCCCATACTGTCCTGCCCCCTGGTGGACAACGGACACCACCCACTAACAGTGGGATACTTCTCCCATACTGTCCTGCCCCCTGGTGGACAACGGACACCACCCACTAACAGTGGGTTGCTTCTCCCATACTGCCCCCTGGTGGACAATGGACACCACCCACTAACAGTGGGATACTTCTCCCATACTATCCTGCCCCCTGGTGGACAAAGGACACCACCCACTAACAGTGGGATACTTCATATCGGAAGGAGGATTCCCGATATGTTCAATACCAGTCCGTCATACTAATGTTGTGTAAAGTCAGGTGGAAGTAGAACATTTAGTATATTTTTGTAATGCATTTTTTTCTTCTTCTTTTTTCTCTCCTGATTTATATTTTTCTAAAATGATCATGTGATCCAATGGTCATGTGATCCAATGGAACTGCAATACAAAAGACAACTATGACTGGTGTAACAATCAGGGCCAAAAGTTATAGTCTGTCTCAGATACATACGTCCAGTCAAGGGGTGTTAGACCATACTGTCAGGAACACACCCATCTCCCTGACAGGAAATGGCCCTAACAGGAAATCTCCCTGACAGGAAATGTCCCTGACAGGAAATGTCACAGGAAATGTCCCTGACAGGAAATGTCCCTGACAGGAAATCTCCCTGACAGGAAATGTCCCTGACAGGAAATGTCCCTGACAGGAAATCTCCCTGACAGGAAATCTCCCTGACAGGAAATGTCCCTGACAGGAAATGTCTCTGACAGGAAATGTCCCTGACAGGAAATCTCCCTGACAGGAAATCTCCCTGACAGGAAATGTCCCCTGACAGGAAATGTCCCTTGACAGGAAATCTCCCTGACAGGAAATCTCCCTGACAGGAAATACTTTTGTGATGTCTTTCCACCTTCTGGTAATTTCCCCTAAAAAAAAGAGATGGATGATCTGTTTGTTTCTACGTCAGGGGGGATTTAAATATGAAGGAGTAATTTAGCCATTCTCTACGTCAGGGGGGATTTAAATAGGAAGGAGTAATTTAGCCATTCTCTACGTCAGGGGGGATTTAAATATGAAGGAGTAATTTAGCCATTCTCTACGTCAGGGGGATTTAAATATGAAGGAGTAATTTAGCCATTCTCTACGTCAGGGGGATTTATTAAATATGAAGGAGTAATTTAGCCATTCTCTATGTCAGGGGGATTTATTAAATATGAAGGAGTAATTTAGCCATTCTCTACGTCAGGGGGGATTTAAATATGAAGGAGTAATTTAGCCATTCTCTACGTCAGGGGGGATTTAAATATGAAGGAGAAATTTAGCCATTCTCTACGTCAGGGGGATTTAAATATGAAGGAGTAATTTAGCCATTCTCTACGTCAGGGGGATTTAAATATGAAGGAGTAATTTAGCCATTCTCTACATCAGGGGGATTTAAATATGAAGGAGTAATTTAGCCATTCTCTACGTCAGGGGGATTTAAATATGAAGGAGTAATTTAGCCATTCTCTACATCAGAGGGATTTAAATATGAAGGAGTAATTTAGCCATTCTCTACATCAGAGGGATTTAAATATGAAGGAGTAATTTAGCCATTCTCTACGTCAGGGGGGATTTAAATATGAAGGAGTAATTTAGCCATTCTCTACGTCAGGGGGGATTTAAATATGAAGGAGTAATTTAGCCATTCTCTACCTTCCTGTGGCCTGTTCTTCTTGCAAAGCATCAAGTAATCCTGTAAGCATTCCTGCATAACAAGGCATTATGTGGTGTGTGTGTGTGTGTGTGTGTGTGTGTGTGTGTGTGTGTGTGTGTGTGTGTGTGTGTGTGTGTGTGTGTGTGTGTGTGTGTGTGTGTGTGTGTGTGTGTGTGTGTGTGTGTGTGTGTGTGTGTGTGTGTGTGTGTGTGTGTGTGTGTGTGTGTGTGTGTGTGTGTGTGTATTTGATCAGAATGCAGGTTTACAGGTAGACTGACCCTGTTTCTGCAGTGTTGAGTTGTGACACGTCATATCATTTAAACTGCTACCCTCGTACAGCGCAGACTGGGCCTGATGCTACCCTCGTACAGCGCAGACTGGGCCTGATGCTATCCTCGTACAGCGCAGACTGGGCCTGATGCTACCCTCGTACAGCGCAGACTGGGCCTGATGCTACCCTCGTACAGCGCAGACTGGGCCTGATGCTATCCAACCTTATTCCTTAGAGATTTAGTCCCACCGATGCCCTTAAATTAGCAATCCATAGTCCATATCTGGGCCTGATGCTGTCCTGTCCCAATCCTTAGTATTCAGCCAGCCATCCTGTCCCAATTTAATCCCACCTGCCGCAGACTGGGCCTGATGCTAGTAGAGTAGTCAGCCAGCCATCCTGTCCCAATCCATAGTCCATATCAGCCAGCTGTCCTGTCCCAATCCGTTAGTATTCAGCCAGCCGTCCTGTCCCAATCCGTTAGTAGAGTATTCACAGCCAGCCATCCTGTCCCAATCCATAGTCCATATCAGCCAGCCGTCCTGTCCCAATCTGTTAGTATTCAGCCAGCCGTCCTGTCCCAATCCGTTAGTACTCTGCCAGCCATCCTGTCCCAATCCGTTAGTAGAGTAGTCAGCGAGCCATCCTGTCCCAATCCATTAGTATTCTGACAGCCGTCCTGTCCCAATCCGTTAGTATTCAGCCAGCCGTCCTGTCCCAATCCGTTAGTATTCAGCCACCTGTCCTGTCCCAATCCGTTAGTATTCAGCCAGCCGTCCTGTCCCAATCCGTTAGTATTCAGCCAGCCGTCCTGTCCCAATCCGTTAGTAGAGTATTCAGCCAGCCTCCCTGTCCCAATCCGTTAGTACTCAGCCAGCCGTCCTGTCCCAACCAGTTAGTATTCTGCCAGCCATCCTGTCCCAATCCGTTAGTAGAGTATTCTGCCAGCCATCCTGTCCCAATCCGTTAGTAGAGTATTCTGCCAGCCATCCTGTCCCAATCCGTGAGTACTCAGCCAGCCGTCCTGTCCCAACCAGTTAGTATTCTGCCTGCCATCCTGTCCCAATCCGTTAGTAGAGTATTCTGCCAGCCATCCTGTCCCAATCCGTTAGTAGAGTATTCTGCCAGCCATCCTGTCCCAATCCGTGAGTACTCAGCCAGCCGTCCTGTCCCAACCAGTTAGTATTCTGCCAGCCATCCTGTCCCAATCCGTTAGTAGAGTATTCTGCCAGCCATCCTGTCCCAATCCGTTAGTAGAGTATTCTGCCAGCCATCCTGTCCCAATCCGTTAGTATTCTGCCAGCCATCCTGTCCCAATCCGTTAGTAGAGTATTCAGCCAGCTGTCCTGTCCCAATCCGTTAGTAGAGTATTCAGCCAGCTGTCCTGTCCCAATCCGTTAGTATTCTGCCAGCCATCCTGTCCCAATCCGTTAGTACTCAGCCCATCTCTCTGTGTGTCTGTGAGAGTGGATTAACGTTATGTCTGTGTGTGGAGAGGCCTCCATCACCATACATTCCTAAAGGCACCCTATTCCCCACCGTAGTGCACTACTAAAAGTAGTGTACACTGGGATTTACTTTGACCAATAGGGCTCCGGTAAAAAGCAGTGCACTATATAGGGGGTAGGGTGCCATTTGGGACCCTGGTTGATCTCCATCCATCCAGTACCTTTTGTTGAAATGTTCCTCCTAAAACAAAGCTGCCAAATGGGTTTGAAGCCAAAAGTTGTGTTTCTCTGTATGTTGAACTGGTTTAAGTGTTTCAGTTTAAACCTCGTTCCCTTTAAAATGTTACACTGTGTTTTTATTGGAAAATTATCATTTGTTCAATTGTTGATATCTTCAGAAGGTCGTAAGAGGAATAAACTGTTGATATCTTCAGAAGGTCGTAAGAGGAATAAACTGTTGATATCTTCAGAAGGTCGTAAGAGGAATAAACTGAAAACAAGATGTGGTTGTTTTGTTGTTGTTTGAATGCTGCTACACGGACATTGGCCTTTTCTCATTTGGGAAAAAAGTATGTCACCCCATCCCCTCTCCTCTGTCCCCCCCCCTCCCTTCCGCCCCTCCTTCATCCCTTCCCCTCTGTCCTGTCCTCTCTCCGTCCCCTCTCCTCTGTCCCTTCTCCCCCCTCCCTCTGCCCCTCCTCCATCCCCTCCCCTCTGTCCCCTCTCCTCTGTCCTGTCCTCTCTCCCCACCTCCCCTCTGTCCCCTCTCCTCCGCCCCTCCTCCATCCCCTCCCCTCTGTCCTGTCCTCCTCCGTCCCCTCTCCTCTGTCCTGTCCTCCCTCCATCCCCTCTCCTCTGTCCCCTCTCCCCACCTCCCCTCCGTCCCCTCTCCTCCCCCGCCCCTCCTCCATCCCCTCCCCTCTGTCCTGTCCTCTCTCCGTCCCCTCTCCTCTGTCCCGTCCCCTCCCCTCTGTCCTGTCCTCTCTCCGTCCCCTCCCCTCTGTTCCGTCCTCCCCCCCTCTCCTATCCCCCCCCCTAATCTCTCTCCTCCGTGGCCCGGAAACCGATAGGTGGTCGAGGAGTGTGTCAATTCATTAGTAGCCAAACGGAAGACAGTCCTCCCCTCCTCAATAGCCTCCTTTTGACGAGGAAGCACAAGTGTATCCTACTGCAGAAGAGTTGTGATGTCTGCCACATCCTCTTTGAACCAGCTGTTGTATTGTCAGAGGAGAAAAGCATGTCAACATTTAAAAAAAATATATTCTACTTACCCTTTAATCTAGAACATTTATTTCACGACTAACTTAATCTGTTTGGATCAATTTACACATTTATTTCTGGATCCTCCCCTGTAAACATCACGTGGCTCCTCCCCTGTAAACATCACGTGGCTCCTCCCCTGTAAACATCACGTGGCTCCTCCCCTGTAAACATCACGTGGATCCTCCCCTGTAAACATCACGTGGCTCCTCCCCTGTAAACATCACGTGGATCCTCCCCTGTAAACATCACGTGGATCCTCCCCTGTAAACATCACGTGGATCCTCCCCTGTAAACAGCACGTGGATCCTCCCCTGTAAACATCCTCCCCTGTAAACATCACGTGGATCCTCCCCTGTAAACATCCTCCCCTGTAAACATCACGTGGATCCTCCCCTGTAAACATCCTCCCCTGTAAACATCCTCCCCTGTAAACATCCTCCCCTGTAAACATCCTCCCCTGTAAACATCACGTGGCTGATGAGGAAGGAGCTTCTCATTTTTATCCACGTTCCCTATACTTAATTACCTTTGACCTTTTTCAAAAGGGAGGCGAGAGAGGATGGAGAGAAAGAGGATGGAAGAAAGAGGATGGAGGAGAGAGAGAGGATGGAGGAGAGAGAAAGGATGGAGGAGAGAGAGGATGGAGGAGAGAGGATGGAGGAGAGAGAGAGGATGGAGGAGAGAGGATGGAGGAGAGAGAGAGGATGGAGGAGAGAGAGGGTGGAGGAGAGAGGGGATGGAGGAGAGAGAGGATGGAGGAGAGAGAGGATGGAGGAGAGAGGGGATGGAGGAGAGAAAGGATGGAGGAGAGAGAGGATAGAGGAGAGAGAGGATGGAGGAGAGAGAGGATGGAGGAGAGAGAGGATGGAGGAGAGAAAGGATGGAGGAGAGAGAGGATGGAGGAGAGAGAGAGGATGGAGGAGAGAGAGGATGGAGGAGAGAAAGGATGGAGGAGAGAGAGAGGATGGAGGAGAGAGAGGGTGGAGGAGAGAGGGGATGGAGGAGAGAGAGGATGGAGGAGAGAGAGGATGGAGGAGAGAAAGGATGGAGGAGAGAGAGGATAGAGGAGAGAGAGGATGGAGGAGAGAGAGGATGGAGGAGAGAGAGGATGGAGGAGAGAGAGGATGGAAGAGAGAGGATGGAGGAGAGAAAGGATGGAGGAGAGAGGGGATAGAGGAGAGAGAGGATGGAGGAGAGAGAGAGGATGGAGGAGAGAGAGGATGGAGGAGAGAAAGGATGGAGGAGAGAGAGGATAGAGGAGAGAGAGAGGATGGAGGAGAGAGAGAGGATGGAGGAGAGAGAGGGTGGAGGAGAGAGAGGATGGAGGAGAGAGAGGGTGGAGGAGAGAGAGGGTGGAGGAGAGAGGGGATGGAGGAAAGAGAGGATAGAGGAGAGAGAAGATGGAGGAGAGAGAGGATGCAGGAGTTGAGCAAATCTAATTGAGGTAAGGCCATTGACATTATGAATTACATTTGTCTCAGCTGCCTCTGGGTGGCGACATTTACCACTGTTTCATATGAATGGCAAGGAGAGACACCAGGAGAGACACCACTGTTTCATATGAATGGCAAGGAGAGACACCAGGAGAGACACCACTGTTTCATATGAATGGCAAGGAGAGACACCAGGAGAGACACCACCGTTTCATATGAATGGCAAGGAGAGACACCAGGAGAGACACCGTTTCATATGAATGGCAAGGAGAGACACCAGGAGAGACACCACTGTTTCATATGAATGGCAAGGAGAGACACCAGGAGAGACACCACTGTTTCATATGAATGGCAAGGAGAGACACCAGGAGAGACACCACCGTTTCATATGAATGGCAAGGAGAGACACCAGGAGAGACACCGTTTCATATGAATGGCAAGGAGAGACACCAGGAGAGACACCGTTTCATATGAATGGCAAGGAGAGACACCAGGAGAGACACCACTGTTTCATATGAATGGCAAGGAGAGACACCAGGAGAGACACCACCGTTTCATATGAATGGTAAGGAGAGACACCACCGTTTCATATGAATGGCAAGGAGAGACACCAGGAGAGACACCACCGTTTCATATGAATGGCAAGGAGAGACACCAGGAGAGACACCGTTTCATATGAATGGCAAGGAGAGACACCACCGTTTCATATGAATGGCAAGGAGAGACACCACCGTTTCATATGAATGGCAAGGAGAGACACCAGGAGAGACACCACCGTTTCATATGAATGGCAAGGAGAGACACCAGGAGAGACACCGTTTCATATGAATGGCAAGGAGAGACACCACCGTTTCATATGAATGGCAAGGAGAGACACCAGGAGAGACACCACCGTTTCATATGAATGGCAAGGAGAGACACCAGGAGAGACACCGTTTCATATGAATGGCAAGGAGAGACACCACCGTTTCATATGAATGGCAAGGAGAGACACCAGGAGAGACACCACCGTTTCATATGAATGGCAAGGAGAGACACCAGGAGAGACACCAGGAGAGACACCAGGAGAGACACCACCGTTTCAAATGAATGGCAAGGAGAGACACCAGGAGAGACACCACCATTTCATATGAATGGCAAGGAGAGACACCACCGTTTCATATGAACAGCAAGGAGAGACACCGTTTCATATGAACGGCAAGGAGAGACACCACCGTTTCATATGAATGGCAAGGAGAGACACCGTTTCATATGAATGGCAAGGAGAGACACCACCGTTTCATATGAACAGCAAGGAGAGACACCCTTTATGTACTGGTTGGTGGTTTAAGTACTCAACACTCCTAGGGATGGTTTAAGTACTCAACACTCCTAGGGATGGTTTAAGTACTCAACACTCCTAGGGATGGTTTAAGTACTCAACACTCCTAGGGATGGTTTAAGTACTCAACACTCCTAGGGATGGTTTAAGTACTCAACACTCCTAGGGATGGTTTAAGTACTCAACACACCTAGGGATGGTTTAAGTACTCAACACTCCTAGGGATGGTTTAAGTACTCAACACACCTAGGGATGGGTTCCCTGATGAAGTACTCAACACTCATAGGGATGGTTTAAGTACTCAACACTCCTAGGGATGGGTTCCCTGATGAAGTACTCAACACTCCTAGGGATGGGTTCCCTGATGAAGTACTCAACACTCCCAGGGATGGGTTCCCTGTTGAAGTACTCAACACTCCTAGGGATGGGTTCCCTGATGAAGTACTCAACACTCCTAGGGATGGTTTAAGTACTCAACACTCCTAGGGATGGTTAAAGTACTCAACACTCCTAGGGAAGGGTTCCCTGATGAAGTACTCAACACTCCTAGGGATGGTTTAAGTACTCAACACTCCTAGGGATGGTTTAAGTACTCAACACTCCTAGGGATGGGTTCCCTGATGAAGTACTCAACACTCCTAGGGATGGTTTAAGTACTCAACACTCCTAGGGATGGTTTAAGTACTCAACACTCCTAGGGATGGTTTAAGTACTCAACACTCCTAGGGATGGGTTCAACACTCCTAGGGATGGTTTAAGTACTCAACACTCCTAGGGATGGTTTAAGTACTCAACACTCCTAGGGATGGTTTAAGTACTCAACACTCCTAGGGATGGTTTAAGTACCCAACACTCCTAGGGATGGATTCCCTGATGAAGTACTCAACACTCCTAGGGATGGTTTAAGTACTCAACACTCCTAGGGATGGTTTAAGTACTCAACACTCCTAGGGATGGTTTAAGTACCCAACACTCCTAGGGATGGGTTCCCTGATGAAGTCTCAACAGTCCTAGGGATGGTTTAATACTCAACACTCCTAGGGATGGTTTAAGTACTCAACACTCCTAGGGAATGGTACTCAACACCCTTTAAGTACTCAACACTCCTAGGGATGGGTTCCCTGATGAAGTACTCAACACTCCTAGGGATGGTTTAACATTTACATTTTCATTTAGCAGACGCTCTTATCCAGAGGACTGAAAAAAGTACTCAACACTCCTACACTCAACACTCCTAGGGATGGTTTAAGTACTCAACACTCCTAGGGATGGTTTAAGTACTCAACACTCCTAGGTATGGGACTCAACACTCCTAGGGATGGTTTAAGTACTCAACACTCCTAGGGATGGTTTAAGTACTCAACACTCCTAGGGATGGTTTAAGTACCCAACACTCCTAGGGATGGGTTCCCTGATGAAGTACTCAACAGTCCTAGGGATGGTTTAAGTACTCAACACTCCTAGGGATGGTTTAAGTACTCAACACTCCTAGGGATGGGTTCCCTCATGAAGTACTCAACACTCCTAAGGATGGTTTAAGTACTCAACACTCCTAGGGATGGGTTCCCTGATGAAGTACTCAACACTCCTAGGGATGGTTTAACATTTACATTTAAGTCATTTAGCAGACGCTCTTATCCAGAGCGGCTTACAAAAAAGTACTCAACACTCCTAGGGATGGTTTAAGTACTCAACACTCCTAGGGATGGTTTAAGTACTCAACACTCCTAGGGATGGTTTAAGTACTCAACACTCCTAGGGATGGTTTAAGTACTCAACACTCCTAGGGATGGTTTAAGTACTCAACACTCCTAGGGATGGTTTAAGTACTCAACACTCCTAGGGATGGTTTAAGTACTCAACACTCCTAGGGATGGTTTAAGTACCCAACACTCCTAGGGATGGGTTCCCTGATGAAGTACTCAACAGTCCTAGGGATGGTTTAAGTACTCAACACTCCTAGGGATGGTTTAAGTACACATAGGGATGGGTTGCATGAAGTACTCAACACTCCTAAGGATGGTTTGTACTCAACACTCCTAGGGATGGAACAATGATTTGCAGTACTCAACACTTTAGGGATGGTCAACACCTAGGGATGGCAGTACTCAACACTAGGGATGGTTTGAGGCCAACACTCCTAGGGATGGTTTAAGTCCTAGGGATGGTTTAAGTACTCAACACTCCTAGGGATGGTTTAAGTACTCAACACTCTAGGGATGGTTTAAGTACTCAACACTCCTAGGGATGGTTTAAGTACCAACACTCCTAGGGATGGGTTCCCTGATGAAGTACTCAACAGTCCTAGGGATGTTTAAGCACTCAACACTCCTAGGGATGGTTTAAGTACTCAACACTCCTAGGGATGGTTTCATGAAGTACTCAACACTCCTAGGGATGGTTTAAGTACTCAACACTCCTAGGGATGGTTTGTACTCAACACTCCTAGGGATGGGTACTCAACACTCCTAGGGATGGTTTAAGTACTCAACACTCCTAGGGATGGGTTCCCTGATGAAGTTCAACACTCCTAGGGATGGTTTAAGTACTCAACACTCCTAGGGATGGTTTAAGGGATGGTTTAAGTACTCAACACTCCTAGGGATGGTTTTGAAGTACTCAACACTTAGGGATGGTTTAAGTACTCTCAACACTCCTAGGATGGTTTAAGTACTCAACACTCCTAGGGATGGTTTAAGTACCCAACACTCCTAGGGATGGTTTAAGTACTCAACACACCTAGGGATGGTTTAAGTACTCAACACTCCTAGGGATGGTTTAAGTACTCAACACACCTAGGGATGGGTTCCCTGATGAAGTACTCAACACTCCTAGGGATGGTTTAAGTACTCAACACACATAGGGATGGGTTCTGTGGATGCTGCACTGACAGCCAATTGTAGACTGACAAACAGAGGATGAAAACCAAATTGGGAAATGCACATTCTTCCTTTAAAATATTGTGCACCCCAGTCATCACAAACGCATTATCAGTGCCAATACCCTGAAGAGTATCTTTTTTAAGGTTACACTTCTCAAGAAATTAAATTACCGCCTCTACTATTGATCTGGCAAACCCCCCCAATTCAACCAGCCTGAGAAATGTGGACACAACGGTTCGTATTTTTAGCGTTGAAATACCAAATAACCACACCCAGGTATTGAGACACTCACATCAGTGGACTCATCTAAAAGGAGACTGAACTTCTCATCCCCTACACATCTGATGTTACCCTTTTCAGGAAAATAAGGAGCCAGTACTCCCCCAATCATTTCTGTGCACTTGGTGCGGTCCATTAGGAAGTTTGTTGCTGCCACAGAATCTGAAAAGGCAGCGTTGCAGGCCATACTTTAAATGGTCGCATGCTAGCATCGAACAATGCTTTGCAGGCCATACTTTAAATCGCATACTAGCATCGAACAATGCTTTGCAGGCCATACTTTAAATGGTCGCATACTAGCATCGAACAATGCTTTGCAGGCCATACTTTAAATGGTCGCATGCTAGCATCGAACAATGCTTTGCAGGCCATACTTTAAATGGTCGCATGCTAGCATCGAACAATGCTTTGCAGGCCATACTTTAAATGGTCGCATGCTAGCATCGAACAATGCTTTGCAGGCCATACTTTAAATGGTCGCATGCTAGCATCGAACAATGCTTTGCAGGCCATACTTTAAATGGTCGCATGCTAGCATCGAACAATGCGTTGCAGGCCATACTTTAAATGGTCGCATGCTAGCATCGAACAAAGCTTTGCAGGCCATACTTTAAATGGTCGCATGCTAGCATCGAATAAAGCTTTGCAGTGGCCATTGCTATAGTTGCTTCTTACTTCTGCAGTTCTCCAATTAACCACCTGTGGTGAGGACTGCGTTGTGGGGTTGAAAGGTTTTGATTTATTTATATACTTTGCAGTTGCACAATATTTTTTGATGTCATTTTTTTTTTTTGCAAAGCACATCTGATTTGCAGTGTTTGACCGTCAATCACATACCGGCTTCTGACCCCTTTTTGGTACAGACTCATTTAGAGGAAAATGTTGATTGATGTTTAAGTTCTGTCCAGGATCAAAACATTTGTGACCATATATATTCATTGGGGTTTTGTCTCGTGTACTACCACCACTACTACTAACTACTGCAGCAGTCAGGACGATTAACAATTTACCGAAATTGCTGCTGAGCACCCGCTGCTGACGTCACGCACAACGCATTTTGCAGCCAGACACGTGTGTTGTGACCGAGAACATCGGGTTTTTGGTGTCATTTAGAGGAAAAATGCATTTTAACGGCCAGACACGTGTTGTGACCGAGAACATCGGGTTTTTTTTGTGTGTCATTTAGAGGAAAAATGCATTTGAGCGTTTGAGTCACTTCATCAAAAGTTGCTAAAAGTTTTTATTTTTTTTAAGTAGCTAAATTTGTTGCTAGGTGCAGTTTGATTATTATTTTTGTTGCTTGGGTACTCTGAAAAGTTTCTAAATCTAACAACAAAATTGCTAAATTGGCATCACTGATCTCAATACTGCCGGTGGATGAGACGGTTGGAGCCTCTTTACCGCCGTTCATCACACTATAGATCATTTCCCATAACAATTGGACAGAAAACGCGGACAGTTTGTTAACATAACATTTATAAAGATTTCAGAAAGGTAAGGTAGCAACAACAACATAATAAGGTCTGTGGATATATTATCCAACTCTAAACTTAATCATTAAGTATCTAAAAACAGATAAATCAGTGCTCGGCAGCCATCTTGTTGTTGTTGACCGATATAACTCTTAATAACCCGTGTAGTGTCTTATTATTGTTATTATTTTATATATAACCCATGAATACATCAGGATGTTACCGGTCCGACCGGGCTCCGGAGGAAACGGGACACGGAGGAGCACCGGAAGGAGAGAAGACGGGCTCTGCAGGCCCGACACCGGGCCAACCTGGCCAGCCTGTTCGAGACACTCAACACCGTGGTCTGTCCCACATCCGACAAGATGCCTGCTAAGGTGACAGAAATATACAGATGGCTAACAATCTGACATTATCTTCCTCCTTCCTCTCCTTCATGTGTTGGCTGACTGTTGTGTGGAAATATTTATATATTATATATAGAGAGAGAGTGTGATTAGGTATATATATATATATATAGCTGACTGTTGTTGGGTAGAGAGGGTGTGATTAGGGGCTGACTGGGTAACTGTTGTTGGGTAGAGAGGGTGTGATTAGGGGCTAACTGTTGTTGGGTAGAGAGGGTGTGATTAGGGGCTGACTGTTGTTGGGTAGAGAGGGTGTGATTAGGGGCTGACTGTTGTTGGGTAGAGAGGGTGTGATTAGGGGCTGACTGTTGTTGGGTAGAGAGGGTGTGATTAGGGGCTGACTGTTGTTGGGTAGAGAGGGTGTGATTAGGGGCTAACTGGCTAACTGTTTCTGGGTAGAGAGGGTGTGATTAGGGGCTAACTGGCTAACTGTTTCTGGGTAGAGAGGGTGTGATTAGGGGCTAACTGGCTAACTGTTTCTGGGTAGAGAGGGTGTGATTAGGGGCTAACTGTTTCTGGGTAGAGAGGGTGTGATTAGGGGCTAACTGTTTCTGGGTAGAGAGGGTGTGATTAGGGGCTAACTGTTTCTGGGTAGAGAGGGTGTGATTAGGGGCTAACTGTTTCTGGGTAGAGAGGGTGTGATTAGGGGCTGACTGTTGTTGGGTAGAGAGGGTGTGATTAGGGGCTAACTGTTTCTGGGTAGAGAGGGTGTGATTAGGGGCTAACTGTTTCTGGGTAGAGAGGGTGTGATTAGGGGCTGACTGTTGTTGGGTAGAGAGGGTGTGATTAGGGGCTGACTGGGTAACTGTTGTTGGGTAGAGAGGGTGTGATTAGGGGCTAACTGTTGTTGGGTAGAGAGGGTGTGATTAGGGGCTAACTGTTTCTGGGTAGAGAGGGTGTGATTAGGGGCTAACTGTTGTTGGGTAGAGAGGGTGTGATTAGGGGCTGACTGTTTCTGGGTAGAGAGGGTGTGATTAGGGGCTGACTGTTTCTGGGTAGAGAGGGTGTGATTAGGTGCTAACTGGGTAACTGTTTCTGGGTAGAGAGAGTGTGATTTGGGGCTGACTGTTTCTGGGTAGAGAGGGTGTGATTAGGTGCTAACTGGGTAACTGTTTCTGGGTAGAGAGAGTGTGATTTGGGGCTAACTGTTTTTGGGTAGAGAGGGTGTGATTTGGGGCTAACTGTTTCTGGGTAGAGAGGGTGTGATTTGGGGCTAACTGTTGCTGGTTAGAGAGGGTGTGATTAGGGGCTAACTGTTGCTGGGTAGAGAGGGTGTGATTAGGGGCTAACTGTTGCTGGTTAGAGAGGGTGTGATTAGGGGCTAACTGTTTCTGGGTAGAGAGGGTGTGATTAGGGGCTAGCTGGCTAACTGTTGCTGGGTAGAGTGTGATTTGGGGCTAGCTAGCTAACTGTTTCTGGGTAGAGAGGGTGTGATTTGGGGCTAACTGATGTTGGGTAGAGAGGGTGTGATTAGGGGCTAACTGTTTCTGGGTAGAGAGGGTGTGATTAGGGGCTAACTGGCTAACTGTTTCTGGGTAGAGAGGGTGTGATTAGGGGCTAACTGGCTAACTGTTTCCAGAGAGATTGTGATTAGGGGCTAACTGTTGTTGGGTAGAGAGGGTGTGATTTGGGGCTAGCTGTTGTTGGGTAGAGAGGGTGTGATTTGGGGTTAGCTGGCTAACTGTTGCTGCGTAGAGAGGGTGTGATTTTAGCTAGCTAACTGTTTCTGGGTAAAAGGGTGTGATTTCGGGCTAGCTAGCTAACTGTTGCTGGTTAGAGAGGGTGTGATTTGGAGCTAGCTAGCTAACTGTTTCTGGGTAGAGAGGGTGTGATATGGGGCTAACTGGCTAACTGTTGCTGGGTAGAGAGGGTATGATTTGGGGCTAGCTGGCTAACTGTTGCTGGGCTAACTGTTGCTGGGGAGAGTGTGATTTGGGGCTAGCTAGCTAACTGTTGCCGGGTAGAGAGGGTATGATTTGGGGCTAGCTGGCTAACTGTTGCTGGGCTAACTGTTGCTGGGTAGAGTGTGATTTGGGGCTAACTTGCTGGGTAGAGAGGGTGTGATTTGGGGCTAACTGTTGCTGGGTAGAGAGGGTGTGATTTGGGGCTAACTGTTGCTGGGTAGAGAGGGTGATTTCGGGCTAGCTAGCTAACTGTTGCTGGGTAGAGAGGGTGTGATTTGGGACTAAATGTTGCTGGGTAGAGAGGGTGATTTCAGGCTAGCTAGCTAACTGTTGCT
The DNA here is from genome assembly GCF_021184085.1 of Oncorhynchus gorbuscha. Taxonomy (NCBI): domain Eukaryota; kingdom Metazoa; phylum Chordata; class Actinopteri; order Salmoniformes; family Salmonidae; genus Oncorhynchus; species Oncorhynchus gorbuscha. The sequence goes on from NC_060186.1 coordinate 1,008,855, forward strand.
GGGTAGAGAGGGTGTGATTTGGGGCTAGCTAGCTAACTGTTGCTGGGTAGAGAGGGTATGATTTGGGGCTAGCTGGCTAACTGTTGCTGGGCTAACTGTTGCTGGGTAGAGAGAGTGTGATCTGGGGCTAGCTGGCTAACTGTTGCTGGGTAGAGTGTGATTTGGGGCTAACTTGCTGGGTAGAGAGGGTGTGATTTGGGGCTAGCTAGCTAACTGTTGCTGGGTAGAGTGTGATTGGGGCTAGCTGGCTAACTGTTGCTGGATAGAGAGAGTGTGATTTGGGGCTAGCTAGCTAACTGTTGCTGGGTAGAGAGGGTGTGATTTGGGGCTAGCTAGCTAACTGTTTCTGGGTAAAGAGGGTGTGATTTGGGGCTAGCTAGCTAACTGTTTCTGGGTAGAGAGGGTGTGATTTCGGGCTAGCTAGCTAACTGTTGCTGGTTAGAGAGGGTGTGATTTGGAGCTAGCTAGCTAACTGTTTCTGGGTAGAGAGGGTGTGATTTGGGGCTAACTGGCTAACTGTTGCTGGGTAGAGAGGGTATGATTTGGGGCTAGCTGGCTAACTGTTGCTGGGCTAACTGTTGCTGGGGAGAGTGTGATTTGGGGCTAGCTAGCTAACTGTTGCTGGGTAGAGAGGGTATGATTTGGGGCTAGCTGGCTAACTGTTGCTGGGCTAACTGTTGCTGGGTAGAGTGTGATTTGGGGCTAACTTGCTGGGTAGAGAGGGTGTGATTTGGGGCTAGCTAGCTAACTGTTGCTGGGTAGAGTGTGATTGGGGCTAGCTGGCTATCTGTTGCTGGATAGAGAGTGTGTGATTTGGGGCTAGCTAGCTAACTGTTGCTGGGTAGAGAGGGTGTGATTTCGGGCTAGCTAGCTAACTGTTGCTGGGTAGAGAGGGTGTGATTTGGGGCTAACTGTTGCTCGGTAGAAAGGGGTGAGGGCTAACTGTTGCTGGGTAGAGAGGGTGTGATTTGGAGCTAGCTAGCTAACTGTTTCTGGGTAGAGAGGGTGTGATTTGGGGCTAACTATTGCTGGGTAGAGAGGGTGTGATTTGGGGCTAACTGGCTAACTGTTTCTGGGTAGAGAGGGTGTGATTAGGGGCTAACTGTTTCTGGGTAGAGAGGGTGTGATTAGGGGCTAACTGTTTCTGGGTAGAGAGGGTGTGATTAGGGGCTAACTGTTTCTGGGTAGAGAGGGTGTGATTAGGGGCTGACTGTTGTTGGGTAGAGAGGGTGTGATTAGGGGCTAACTGTTTCTGGGTAGAGAGGGTGTGATTAGGGGCTAACTGTTTCTGGGTAGAGAGGGTGTGATTAGGGGCTGACTGTTGTTGGGTAGAGAGGGTGTGATTAGGGGCTGACTGGGTAACTGTTGTTGGGTAGAGAGGGTGTGATTAGGGGCTAACTGTTGTTGGGTAGAGAGGGTGTGATTAGGGGCTAACTGTTGTTGGGTAGAGAGGGTGTGATTAGGGGCTAACTGTTTCTGGGTAGAGAGGGTGTGATTAGGGGCTAACTGTTTCTGGGTAGAGACTGATTTAACTGTTGTTGGGTAGAGAGGGTGTGATTAGGGGCTGACTGTTTCTGGGTAGAGAGGGTGTGATTAGGGGCTGACTGTTTCTGGGTAGAGAGGGTGTGATTAGGTGCTAACTGGGTAACTGTTTCTGGGTAGAGAGAGTGTGATTTGGGGCTGACTGTTTCTGGGTAGAGAGGGTGTGATTAGGTGCTAACTGGGTAACTGTTTCTGGGTAGAGAGAGTGTGATTTGGGGCTAACTGTTTTTGGGTAGAGAGGGTGTGATTTGGGTCTAACTGTTTCTGGGTAGAGAGGGTGTGATTTGGGGCTAACTGTTGCTGGTTAGAGAGGGTGTGATTAGGGGCTAACTGTTGCTGGGTAGAGAGGGTGTGATTAGGGGCTAACTGTTGCTGGTTAGAGAGGGTGTGATTAGGGCTAACTGTTTCTGTAGAGAGGGTGTGATTAGGGGAGCTGGCTAACTGTTGCTGGGTAGAGTGTGATTTGGGGCTAGCTAGCTAACTGTTTCTGGGTAGAGAGGGTGTGATTTGGGGCTAACTGATGTTGGGTAGAGAGGGTGTGATTAGGGGCTAACTGTTTCTGGGTAGAGAGGGTGTGATTAGGGGCTAACTGGCTAACTGTTTCTGGGTAGAGAGGGTGTGATTAGGGGCTAACTGGCTAACTGTTTCTGGGTAGAGAGATTGTGATTAGGGGCTAACTGTTGTTGGGTAGAGAGGGTGTGATTTGGGGCTAGCTGTTGTTGGGTAGAGAGGGTGTGATTTGGGGTTAGCTGGCTAACTGTTGCTGCGTAGAGAGGGTGTGATTTGGGGCTAGCTAGCTAACTGTTTCTGGGTAAAGAGGGTGTGATTTCGGGCTAGCTAGCTAACTGTTGCTGGTTAGAGAGGGTGTGATTTGGAGCTAGCTAGCTAACTGTTTCTGGGTAGAGAGGGTGTGATATGGGGCTAACTGGCTAACTGTTGCTGGGTAGAGAGGGTATGATTTGGGGCTAGCTGGCTAACTGTTGCTGGGCTAACTGTTGCTGGGGAGAGTGTGATTTGGGGCTAGCTAGCTAACTGTTGCCGGGTAGAGAGGGTATGATTTGGGGCTAGCTGGCTAACTGTTGCTGGGCTAACTGTTGCTGGGTAGAGTGTGATTTGGGGCTAACTTGCTGGGTAGAGAGGGTGTGATTTGGGGCTAACTGTTGCTGGGTAGAGAGGGTGTGATTTGGGGCTAACTGTTGCTGGGTAGAGAGGGTGATTTCGGGCTAGCTAGCTAACTGTTGCTGGGTAGAGAGGGTGTGATTTGGGACTAAATGTTGCTGGGTAGAGAGGGTGATTTCAGGCTAGCTAGCTAACTGTTGCTGGGTAGAGAGGGTGTGATTTGGGGCTAGCTAGCTAACTGTTGCTGGGTAGAGAGGGTATGATTTGGGGCTAGCTGGCTAACTGTTGCTGGGCTAACTGTTGCTGGGTAGAGAGAGTGTGATCTGGGGCTAGCTGGCTAACTGTTGCTGGGTAGAGTGTGATTTGGGGCTAACTTGCTGGGTAGAGAGGGTGTGATTTGGGGCTAGCTAGCTAACTGTTGCTGGGTAGAGTGTGATTGGGGCTAGCTGGCTAACTGTTGCTGGATAGAGAGAGTGTGATTTGGGGCTAGCTAGCTAACTGTTGCTGGGTAGAGAGGGTGTGATTTGGGGCTAGCTAGCTAACTGTTTCTGGGTAAAGAGGGTGTGATTTGGGGCTAGCTAGCTAACTGTTTCTGGGTAGAGAGGGTGTGATTTCGGGCTAGCTAGCTAACTGTTGCTGGTTAGAGAGGGTGTGATTTGGAGCTAGCTAGCTAACTGTTTCTGGGTAGAGAGGGTGTGATTTGGGGCTAACTGGCTAACTGTTGCTGGGTAGAGAGGGTATGATTTGGGGCTAGCTGGCTAACTGTTGCTGGGCTAACTGTTGCTGGGGAGAGTGTGATTTGGGGCTAGCTAGCTAACTGTTGCTGGGTAGAGAGGGTATGATTTGGGGCTAGCTGGCTAACTGTTGCTGGGCTAACTGTTGCTGGGTAGAGTGTGATTTGGGGCTAACTTGCTGGGTAGAGAGGGTGTGATTTGGGGCTAGCTAGCTAACTGTTGCTGGGTAGAGTGTGATTGGGGCTAGCTGGCTATCTGTTGCTGGATAGAGAGTGTGTGATTTGGGGCTAGCTAGCTAACTGTTGCTGGGTAGAGAGGGTGTGATTTCGGGCTAGCTAGCTAACTGTTGCTGGGTAGAGAGGGTGTGATTTGGGGCTAACTGTTGCTCGGTAGAGAGGGTGTGATTTGGGGCTAACTGTTGCTGGGTAGAGAGGGTGTGATTTGGAGCTAGCTAGCTAACTGTTTCTGGGTAGAGAGGGTGTGATTTGGGGCTAACTATTGCTGGGTAGAGAGGGTGTGATTTGGGGCTAACTGGCTAACTGTTTCTGGGTAGAGAGGGGTGATTAGGGGCTAACTGTTTCTGGGCAGAGAGGGTGTGATTAGGGGCTAACTGTTGCTGGGTAGAGAGGGTGTGATTAGGGGCTAACTGTTTCTGGGTAGAGAGGGTGTGATTTGGGGCTGACTGTTGCTGGGTAGAGAGGGGTGATTAGGGGCTAACTGTTTCTGGGTAGAGAGGGTGTGATTAGGGGCTAACTGTTTCTGGGTAGAAGGGTGTGATTAGGGGCTGACTGTTGTTGGGTAGAGAGGGTGTGATTAGGGGCTGACTGGGTAACTGTTGTTGGGTAGAGAGGGTGTGATTAGGGGCTAACTGTTGTTGGGTAGAGAGGGTGATTAGGGGCTAACTGTTGTTGGGTAGAGAGGGTGTGATTAGGGGCTAACTGTTTCTGGGTAGAGAGGGTGTGATTAGGGGCTAACTGTGTGATTGGGCTAACTGTTGTTGGGTAGAGAGGGTGTGATGACTGTTTCTGGGTAGAGAGGGTGTGATTGGGGCTGACTGTTTCTGGGTAGAGAGGGTGTGATTAGGTGCTAACTGGGTAACTGTTGTTGGGTAGAGAGGGTGTGATTAGGGGCTAACTGTTTCTGGGTAGAGAGGGTGTGATTAGGGGCTAACTGTTTCTGGGTAGAGAGGGTGTGATTAGGGGCTAACTGTTGTTGGGTAGAGAGGGTGTGATTAGGGGCTGACTGGGTAGAGAGGGTGTGATTGGGGCTGACTGTTTCTGGGTAGAGAGGGTGTGATTAGGTGCTAACTGGGTAACTGTTTCTGGGTAGAGAGAGTGTGATTTGGGGCTGACTGTTTCTGGGTAGAGAGGGTGTGATTAGGTGCTAACTGGGTAACTGCTGAGTGTGATTTGGGGCTAACTGTTTTTGGGTAGAGAGGGTGTGATTTGGGGCTAACTGTTTCTGGGTAGAGAGGGTGTGATTTGGGGCTAACTGTTGCTGGTTAGAGAGGGGTGATTAGGGGCTAATTTAGAGAGGGTGTGATTAGGGGCTAACTGTTGCTGGTTAGAGGGTGTGATTAGGGGCTAACTGTTTTTAGAGAGGGGTGATTAGGGGCTAACTGGCTAACTGTTTCTGTAGAGAGGGTGTGATTAGGGGCTAGCTGGCTAACTGTTGCTGGGTAGAGTGTGATTTGGGGCTAGCTAGCTAACTGTTTCTGGGTAGAGAGGGTGTGATTTGGGGCTAACTGATGTTGGGTAGAGAGGGTGTGATTAGGGGCTAACTGTTTCTGGGTAGAGAGGTGTGATTAGGGGCTAACTGGCTAACTGTTTCTGGGTAGAGAGGGTGTGATTAGGGGCTAACTGGCTAACTGTTTCTGGGTAGAGAGATTGTGATTAGGGGCTAACTGTTGTTGGGTAGAGAGGGTGTGATTTGGGGCTAGCTGTTGTTGGGTAGAGAGGGTGTGATTTGGGGTTGCTGGCTAACTGTTCTGCGTAGAGAGGGTGTGATTTGGGGCTAGCTAGCTAACTGTTTCTGGGTAAAGAGGGTGTGATTTGGGGCTAGCTAGCTAACTGTTGCTGGTTAGAGAGGGTGTGATTTGGAGCTAGCTAGCTAACTGTTTCTAGAGAGGGTGTGATATGGGGCTAACTGGCTAACTGTTGCTGGGTAGAGAGGGTATGATTTGGGGCTAGCTGGCTAACTGTTGCTCTAACTGTTGCTGGGGAGAGTGTGATTTGGGGCTAGCTAGCTAACTGTTGCTGGGTAGAGAGGGTATGATTTGGGGCTAGCTGGCTAACTGTTGCTGGGCTAACTGTTGCTGGGTAGAGTGTGATTTGGGGCTAACTTGCTGGGTAGAGAGGGTGTGATTTGGGGCTAACTGTTGCTGGGTAGAGAGGGTGTGATTTGGGGCTAACTGTTGCTGGGTAGAGAGGGTGATTTCGGGCTAGCTAGCTAACTGTTGCTAGAGAGGGTGTGATTTGGGACTAAATTTGCTGGGTGGTTATTTCAGGCTAGCTAGCTAACTGTTGCTGGGTAGAGAGGGTGTGATTTGGGGCTAGCTAGCTAACTGTTGCTGGGTAGAGAGGGTATGATTTGGGGCTAGCTGGCTAACTGTTGCTAACTGTTGCTGGGTAGAGAGAGTGTGATCTGGGGCTAGCTGGCTAACTGTTGTGATTTTAACTTGCTGGGTAGAGAGGGTGTGATTTGGGGCTAGCTAGCTAACTGTTGCTGGGTAGAGTGTGATTGGGGCTAGCTGGTGTAACTGTTGCTGGATAGAGAGAGTGTGATTTGGGGCTAGCTAGCTAACTGTTGCTGGGTAGAGAGGGTGTGATTTGGGGCTAGCTAGCTAACTGTTTCTTAAAGAGGGTGTGATTTGGGGGCTAGCTAACTGTTTCTGGGTAGAGAGGTGTGATTTCGGGCTAGCTAGCTAACTGTTGCTGGTTAGAGAGGGTGTGATTTGGAGCTAGCTAGCTAACTGTTTCTGGGTAGAGAGGGGTGATTTGGGGCTAACTGGGGTATGATTTGGGGCTAGCTGGCTAACTGTTGCTGGGCTAACTGTTGCTGGGGAGAGTGTGATTTGGGGCTAGCTAGCTAACTGTTGCTGGGTAGAGAGGGTATGATTTGGGGCTAGCTGGCTAACTGTTGCTGGGCTAACTGTTGCTGGGTAGAGTGTGATTTGGGGCTAACTTGCTGGGTAGAGAGGGTGTGATTTGGGGCTAGCTAGCTAACTGTTGCTGGGTAGAGTGTGATTGGGGCTAGCTGGCTATCTGTTGCTGGATAGAGAGTGTGTGATTTGGGGCTAGCTAGCTAACTGTTGCTGGGTAGAGAGGGTGTGATTTGGGGCTAGCTAGCTAACTGTTGCTGGGTAGAGAGGGTGTGATTTGGGGCTAACTGTTGCTCGGTAGAGAGGGTGTGATTTGGGGCTAACTGTTGCTGGGTAGAGAGGGTGTGATTTGGAGCTAGCTAGCTAACTGTTTCTGGGTAGAGAGGGTGTGATTTGGGGCTAACTATTGCTGGGTAGAGAGGGTGTGATTTGGGGCTAACTGTTGCTGGGTAGAGAGGGTGATTTCGGGCTAGCTAGCTAACTGTTGCTGGGTAGAGAGGGTGTGATTTGGGGCTAACTGTTGCTTAGAGAGGGGGGCTAGCTAGCCAACTGTTGCTGGGTAGAGAGGGTGTGATTTGGGGCTAGCTAGCTAACTGTTGCTGGGTAGAGAGGGTATGATTTGGGGCTAGCTGGCTAACTGTTGCTTAACTGTTGCTGGGTAGAGAGAGTGTGATCTGGGGCTAGCTGGCTAACTAACTGTTGCTGGGTAGAGTGTGATTTGGGGCTAACTTGCTGGGTAGAGAGGGTGTGATTTGGGGCTAGCTAGCTAACTGTTTCTGGGTAGAGTGTGATTGGGGCTAGCTGACTGTTGCTTAGAGAGGGATTTTAGCTAGCTAACTGTTGCTGGGTAGAGAGGGTGTGATTTGGGGCTAGCTGGCTAACTGTTGCTGGGTAGAGAGGGTGTGATTTGGGGTTAGCTGGCTAACTGTTGCTGGGTAGAAAGGGGGTGATTTGGGGTTAGCTGGCTAACTGTTGTTGGATAGAGAGGGTGTGATTTGGGGCTAGCTAGCTAACTGTTTTTTGGGTAGAGAGGGTGTGATTTGGGGCTAGCTAGCTAACTGTTTTTGGGTAGAGAGGGTGTGATTTGGGGCTATCTGTTGCTGGGTAGAGAGGTTGTGATTTGGGGCTATCTGTTGCTGGGTAGAGTGTGTGATTTGGGGCTAACTGTTTCTGGTTAGAGAGGGTATGATTTGGGGCTAACTGTTTCTGGGTAGAGAGGGGATGATTTGGGGCTAGCTAGCTAACTGTTTCTGGGTAGAGAGGGGTGATTTGGGGCTAGCTAGCTAACTGTTTCTGGGTAGAGAGGGGTGATTTGGGGGCTAGCTAACTGTTTCTTAGAGAGGGGTGATTTGGGGCTAGGCTAACTGTTTCTGGGTAGAGAGGGGGTGATTTCGGGTTAGCTAGCTAACTGTTGCTGGGTAGAGAGGGGGTGATTTGGGGTTAGCTGGCTAACTGTTTCTGGGTAGAGAGGGTGTGATTTGGGGCTAGCTAGCTAACTGTTTCTGGGTAGAGAGGGTGTGATTAGGGGCTAGCTGGCTAACTGTTGCTGGGTAGAGAGGGGGTGATTTGGGGCTAACTGTTGCTGGGTAGAGAGGGGTGATTTGGGTTAGCTAGCTAACTGTTTCTGGGTAGAGAGGGTGTGATTTCGGGTTAGCTGGCTAACTGTTTCTGGGTAGAGAGGGGTGATTTGGTAGGGAGGGTATACTTTTCTGATTCAAAGTTACTGGTTATTGTCGACGTTCTCTACTTTCCAAAAACATCTTCACCTACCTGGCCATGCAGGTATATCTTCACCTACCTGGCCATGCAGGTAGATCTTCACCTACCTGGCCATGCAGGTAGATCTTCACCTACCTGGCCATGCAGGTAGATCCTCACCTGCCTGGCCATACAGGTAGATCTTCACCTACCTGGTGAGGCAGGTAGATCTTCACCTACCTGGTGAGGCAGGTAGATCTTCACCTACCTGGTGATGCAGGTAGATCTTCACCTACCTGGTGAGGCAGGTAGATCTTCACCTACCTGGTGATGCAGGTAGATCTTCACCTACCTGGCCATGCAGGTAAATCTTCACCTACCTGGCCATACAGGTAGATCCTCACCTGCCTGGCCATACAGGTAGATCCTCACCTGCCTGGCCATACAGGTAGATCTTCACCTGCCTGGCCATACAGTTAGATCTTCACCTACCTGGCCATACAGGTAGATCTTCACCTACCTGGCCATGCATGTAGATCTTCACCTACCTGGCCATGCATGTAGATCTTCACCTACCTGGTGAGGCAGGTAGATCTTCACCTACCTGGTGATGCAGGTAGATCTTCACCTACCTGGTGAGGCAGGTAGATCTTCACCTACCTGGTGATGCAGGTTGATCTTCACCTACCTGGTGAGGCAGGTAGATCTTCACCTACCTGGTGAGGCAGGTAGATCTTCACCTACCTGGTGAGGCAGGTAGATCTTCACTTACCTGGCCCTGCAGGTAGATATTCACCTACCTGGTGATGCAGGTTGATCTTCACCTCCCTGGTGAGGCAGGTAGATCTTCACCTACCTGGTGATAAATTGGTATTATGGATCAGATAACAGTGGAAACCTCAGTTGAATGTGTTGTATTGTAAAGTGTGATTGTAATGTTGTCTGGTCGGTCAGTGGAAGATCTTGGACCACGCCAAAGGATTTCTGAAAGAGCAGGAAGCCCACCTGAGCAGACTGATGCTACTGAAAGGTGAGAGGAGCCCGATGCCCTTTTGATGTGTACAGAAAAGCTCTGTGATTAAGGGCACGGTTTCTTATTGACCGACATGTGTTTAGGGATATTCCTCGGGAATGAAGACGGGCCGTGCAGCTTGGAGGAAGTGAGGGCAGAGTACCGGAGGCTGCAGTCACACAGCAGGTACACTACTACCATTGACATACACCAGGAACCCACTGTTCCTACACCAGTCAGTTAAGAACTAATTCTTATTTACAATGACAGCCTACCGGGGGAACAGTGGGTTAACTGGTCTAGGAACAGTGGGTCAACTGGTCTAGGAACAGTGGGTCAACTGGTCTAGGAACAGTGGGTTAACTGGTCTAGGAACAGTGGGTTAACTGGTCTAGGAACAGGGGTTAACTGGTCTAGGAACAGTGGGTTAACTGGTCTAGGAACAGTGGGTTAACTGGTCTAGGAACAGTGGGTTAACTGGTCTAGGAACAGTGGGTTAACTGGTCTAGGAACAGGGGGTTAACTGGTCTAGGAACAGGGGGTTAACTGGTCTAGGAACAGTGGGTTAACTGGTCTAGGAACAGTGGGTTAACTGGTCTAGGAACAGTGGGTTAACTGGTCTAGGAACAGTGGGTTAACTGGTCTAGGAACAGTGGGTTAACTGGTCTAGGAACAGTGGGTTAACTGGTCTAGGAACAGTGGGTTAACTGGTCTATGAACAGTGGGTTAACTGGTCTAGGAACAGTGGGTTAACTGTCTTGTTCAGGGGCAGAACGACAGATTTTTACTTTGTCAGCTTGGGGATTTGATCCAGTGGGTTACTAGTCCAACGCTCAAACCACTCTACCTGCTGGTTACTAGTCCAACGCTCTAACCACTAGGCTACCTGCCGCCCCCATAGATACTGGTGCAAAGCCTAGGTAGCCTAGCGGGTTAAGAGCATTGGGCCAGTAACTGAAAGGTTTTGTTTGAATCCAGCTGACAAGGTGGGGGAGAAAACCTTCCGTTCTGCCGTTGAGCGAGGCAGTTAACAACAGCAGCTCCTAACCCCCGAGGGGTTAAGGCAGTTAACAACAGCAGCCCCCTGGGCCCTGATGACGTGGGTTAAGGCAGTTAACAACAGCAGCTCCCAAACGTGGGTTAAGGCAGTTAAGGCGGGTTAACAACAGCAGCTCCCAGGGCCCCGATGACGTGGGTTAAGGCAGTTAACAACAGCAGCTCCCAGGGCCCCGATGACGTGGGTTAAGGCAGTTAACAACAGCAGCTCCCTGGGCCCCGATGACGTGGGTCAAGGCAGTTAACAACAGCAGCTCCCTGGGCCCCGATGACGTGGGTTAAGGCAGTTAACAACAGCAGCTCCCAGGGCCCCGATGACGTGGGTTAAGGCGGTTAAGGCAGTTAACAACAGCAGCTCCCTGGGCCCCGATGACGTGGGTTAAGGCAGTTAACAACAGCAGCTCCCTGGGCCCCGATGACGTGGGTTAAGGTAGTTAACAACAGCAGCTCCCTGGGCCCCGATGACGTGGGTTAAGGCAGTTAACAACAGCAGCTCCCAGGGCCCCGATGACGGGTTAAGGCAGTTAAGGCAGTTAACAACAGCAGCTCCCTGGGCCCCGATGACGTGGGTTAAGGCAGTTAACAACAGCAGCTCCCAGGGCCCCGATGACGTGGGTCAAGGCAGTTAACAACAGCAGCTCCCAGGGCCCCGATGACGTGGGTTAAGGCAGGGTTACGGGGTTAAGGCAGTTAACAACAGCAGCTCCCTGGGCCCCGATGACGTGGGTTAAGGCAGTTAACAACAGCAGCTCCCTGGGCCCCAATGACGTGGGTTAAGGCAGTTAACAACAGCAGGGCCCCGATGACGTGGGTTAAGGCAGTTAACAACAGCAGCTCCCTGGGCCCCGATGACGTGGGTTAAGGCAGTTAACAACAGCAGCTCCCTGGGCCCCGATGACGTGGGTTAAGGCAGTTAACAACAGCAGCTCCCAGGGCCCCGATGACGTGGGTTCTGGCAGCCCACTGCCCCTCTCTGAGTCAGAGGGGTTTGTGGGTAAAAAGCTGAAGACACATTTCAGTGACTAGGTATCCCCTTTCCCAAAGTACAGCGTGCCACCTGCAGTTAGTACAGATTACCACTGGGGGCAGCATCTACCCATGTTATTGATCATCTACCCGTTATTGATCATTTACAGCTGTTTATATACATCTACATGTTATTGATCATCTTATTGATCATCTACCCATGTTATTGATCATCTACCCATGTTATTGGTCATCTACCCATGTTATTGGTCATCTACCCATGTTATTGATCATCTACTCATGTTATTGATCATCTACCCATGTTATTGATCATCTACCCATGTTATTGATCATCTACCCATGTTATTGATCAACTGCCCATGTTATTGATCATCTACCCATGTTATTGATCATCTTGTTATTGATCAACTGCCCAGTTATTGATCAACTGCCCATGTTATTGGTCATCTACCCATGTTATTGATCATCTACCCATGTTATTGATCATCTACCCATGTTATTGATCAACCCAGTTATTGATCATCTACAGTTGTTTATAGACATCTACCCATGTTATTGATCATCTATCCATGTTATTGATCATCTACCCATGTTATTGATCATCTACCCATGTTATGTATCATCTACCCATGTTATTGATCATCTACAGTTGTTTATAGACATCTACCCATGTTATTGATCATCTACCCATGTTATTGATCATCTATCCATGTTATTGGTCATCTACCCATGTTATTGATCATCTATCCATGTTATTGGTCATCTACCCATGTTATTGATCATCTACCCTTGTTATTGATCAACTACCCATGTTATTGGTCATCTACCCTGTTATTGGTCATCTACCCATGTTATTGGTCACCTACCCATGTTATTGGTCACCTACCCATGTTATTGATCATCTATCCATGTTATTGATCATCTACAGTTGTTTATAGACATCTACCCATGTTATTGATCATCTATCCATGTTATTGATCATCTACCCTTGTTATTGATCAACTACCCATGTTATTGGTCACCTACCCATGTTATTGATCATCTATCCATGTTATTGATCATCTACAGTTGTTTATAGACATCTATCCATGTTATTGATCATCTACCCATGTTATTGATCATCTACCCATGTTATTGATCATCTACCCATGTTATTGATCATCTACAGTTGTTTATAGACATCTACCCATGTTATTGATCATCTACCCATGTTATTGATCATCTATCCATGTTATTGATCATCTATCCATGTTATTGATCATCTATCCATGTTATTGATCATCTACAGTTGTTTATAGACATCTATCCATGTTATTGATCATCTACAGTTGTTTATAGACATCTATCCATGTTATTGATCATCTATCCATGTTATTGATCATCTATCCATGTTATTGATCATCTATCCATGTTATTGATCATCTACAGTTGTTTATAGACATCTACCCATGTTATTGATCATCTACCCATGTTATTGGTCATCTACCCATGTTATTGATCATCTACAGTTGTTTATATACAACACTATGTAAAATCAATTTCTATTGTTATTGTAGATGTCAATTAGCTTCTTTTTTCAGTCTTGCATTAAAAACGTGTTCCCTCCCCCCTCCTCCTCCTCCTTTCCCCTCCCCCCTTTCCCCCCCTTCTCCCCTCCCTCCCTCCTCCCCTCCCCTTAGCTCCCTGCGCTCCAGAAGACCTGGTGGCCACAGACGTCATGGCGGAGCTGACGGAGAGGACCTGACTGAGACCAGTGAGGAAGACTCTGCGGAGGAGACTCTGGATGACTCCGCCCCTCTCAGACCTCCATCAACTCTCTCACCAACATCCTGGAGTTTGAAGGGTGGGGGCCCGCGCCAGGGTTAACGATAGAGAACAGCAACATATAAATATCTACTATAGGAGAAAAGTTTAGGCCACCTATTCTATTGGTCAGCTTGTCGAGAAAGAAATATAGACTCTGGGACAGTTTTGGGACGATAGATCCCAGATTCATAAATAGGCCTAGGATTTATATATATAAGAAATATATATATATTTATATAAATAAATAAATATATATAAATATATATAAATATATAAATAAATATAAATATATAAATATATATAAATACATATAAATATATATAAATAAATATATATAATTAAATATATATAAATATATAAATAAATATAAATATATAAATACATATATATAAATATCTATAAATAAATATATAAAAATAAATATATATATAAATAAATATATATAAATAAATTTAAATAAATATATATAAATAAATATAAATATATATAAATAAATATATATAAATATCTATAAATAAATAATATAAATAAATATAAAAATAAATATATGTATAGAAATAAATATATAAAAATAAATTTAAATAATTAAATAAATTAATAATTAATTCAATTAACAATTAAATATATATAAATATAAATATATAAATACATATAAATAAATATCTATAAATAAATATATAAAAATAAATATATAAATAAATAAATTTAAATAAATATATATAAATAAATATAAATATATAAATAAATATATAGAAATATAAATAAATATATATAGAAATATATATAAATAAATATATATAAATAAATATAAATTAATATAAATAAATAAATATAAATAAATAATTACATACAGTCAATTAGTATTTGGTAGCATTGCCTTTAAATTGTTTAACTTGGGTCAAAAGTTTCAGGTAGCCTTCCACAAGCTTCCCAGAATAAGTTGGGTGAATTTTGTCCCATTCCTCCTGACAGAGCTGGTGTAACTGAGTCAGGTTTGTAGGCCTCCTTGTTCGCACACACTTTTTCAGTTCTGCCCACAAATGTTCTATGGGATTGAGGTCAGGGCTTTGTGATGGCCACTCCAATACCTTGACTTTGTTGTCTTTAAGCCATTTTGCCTCAACTTATGCTTGGGGTCGTTGTCCATCTGGAAGACTCATTTGCGACCAAGCCTTAACTTCAGTCAACAGGTATTTCCATCAGTGTGGAGGCTATACAGCTGACCAGTCAACTGGTATTTCCATCAGTGTAGAGGCTATACAGCTGACCAGTCAACTGGTATTTCCATCAGTGTAGAGGCTATACAACTGACCAGTCAACTGGTATTTCCATCAGTGTAGAGGCTATACAGCTGACCAGTCAACTGGTATTTCCATCAGTGTAGAGGCTATACAACTGACCAGTCAACTGGTATTTCCATCAGTGTGGAGGCTATACAGCTGACCAGTCAACTGGTATTTCCATCAGTGTAGAGGCTATACAGCTGACCAGTCAACTGGTATTTCCATCAGTGTAGAGGCTATACAGCTGACCAGTCAACTGGTATTTCCATCAGTGTAGAGGCTATACAGCTGACCCTCAGTGTAGAGGCTATACAGCTGACCAGTCAACTGGTATTTCCATCAGTGTAGAGGCTATACAGCTGACCCTCAGTGTAGAGGCTATACAGCTGACCAGTCAACTGGTATTTCCATCAGTGTAGAGGCTATACAGCTGACCAGTCAACTGGTATTTCCATCAGTGTAGAGGCTATACAGCTGACCAGTCAACTGGTATTTCCATCAGTGTAGAGGCTATACAGCTGACCAGTCAACTGGTATTTCCATCAGTGTAGAGGCTATACAGCTGACCAGTCAACTGGTATTTTTGTTTATAGACCAATTTATTGACAGTCTGATTATAGACCAACCTATTGACAGTCTGATTATATAATAATATAATATATAATTTTGTCCCTTCCTTCATCTCAGTTGAAGCTACTCCCCAAAATCCAAATGAAACTGAAGTCATATTTTTTTATTAACAATCTGCCAGAATTTCAGCCTTGTCTGGTTGCTTCTATTAGATGTCTCCGTTGAGATGTTTTAACTGTCCATAGTGCGTTGACTTAGTGCTCTCCTGGCCTGTGACTGGGGATCAAGGATTCAGCACGAGGGGATTTATAGCTGGATTTATAGCTCTCCCCATCACTCTCTCTCCCCATCACCTCCCCATCACCTCTCCCCATCAGGGGTTCTCCCCAAAATCAGGGACTCTCTCTCTTCCCCATCACCCTCTCTCTCTCTCCATAACCCTCTCTCTCTCCCCATCAATTCCCCCCATCACCTCTCTCTCTCCCCCCCCATAACCCTCTCTCTCCCCCATAACCCTCTCTCTCTCCCCATCACCCTCTCTCTCTCCCCATCACCCCTCTCTCTCTCCCCATCACCCTCTCTCTCCCCATCACCCCCTCTCTCCCCATCACCCCCCTCTCCCCATCACCCTCTCTCTCTCCCCATCACCCTCTCTCTCCCCCATCACCCTCTCTCTCTCCCCATCACCCCTCTCTCTCTCCCCATCACTCTCTCTCCCCATCACCCTCTCTCTCTCCCCATCACCCTCTCTCTCTCCCCATCACCCTCCTCTCTCCCCATCACCCCTCTCTTTCCCCATCACCCTCTCTCTCTCCCCATAACCCTCTCTCCCATCCCTATCTCCCTCTCGCCATCACCCTCTCTCACCCCCTCTCTCTCCCCATCACCCTCTCTCTCTCCCCATCACCCTCTCTCTCTCCCCATCACCCTCTCTCTCTCCCCATCACCCCTCTCTCTCCCCATCACCCTCTCTCTCTCTCCCCATCACCCTCTCTCTCTCTCCCCATAACCCTCTCTCTCTCCCATCCCTATCTCTCTCTCTCGCCATCACCCTCTCTCACCCCCTTCACCCTCTCTCTCCCCATCCCCTCTCTCTCTCCCCCTCACTCCTCTCCCCATCACCCTCTCTCCTCCCCATCCCTCTCTCCCCACCCTCCCTCTCCCCATCACCCTCTCTCTCTCCCCATCCCTCCCATCCCTATCTATCTCCCCCATCCCCTCTCTCTCCCCATCCCCTCTCTCTCCCCATCCCTATCTATCTCTCTCCCCAATCACCCTCACTCACTCCCCATCCTCTTTCTCTCCCATCCCTATCATCTCTCTCCCCAATCACCCTCCCCATCCTCTCCCCATCCCTATCTATCTCCCCCATCACCCTCACTCTCCCATCCCTATCTATCTCTCTCCCCAATCACCCTCTCTCTCTCCCCATCACTCTCTCTCCCCATCACTCTCTCTCCCCATCTCTCTATTTCTCCCCAGGTACTTGTTGTTCTACAGACAGACACTGGAGAAGTTGGTTTGTAGCGGTGTGCTGAGCCCGGGACAGACTGGTCTGGCTGTAGTATCTGAAGCTATCTCAGGCCTGTGGGATAGCTTCTCTCCAGAGCGCCGGGCAGCCTACCAGACCTGTCCCCCCAGCAGAGCACCCTGGGCTGGGAAGGGCCGCCAGAGACACCCTCTAATCCTGTTCCAGACACCCACCTCCACCTCACGCTCCAGCCCTCCACTCAGGCAAACAGCCAGGGAGCCTCATCTCCTTCTAGCTATGAAGAGGTGGGTACAGCTTTCCTTAATCCATTATTTAATCAATTATAATGAATTATTTAATTGATTACTGGATTTTAATTGATTTGGCCAAGTGGCGCGGCGGTCTAAGGCATTGCATCTCCGTGCTAGAGGCGTCACTACAGACCCTGGTTCGATCCCCAGCCCGGTTTCTCGAAGATCACTCCCGAGACCCATCCGCTGTTGGCCATTGACTTGTCGTTCCCACCAGCCATCCACACACCGCTGTCATCAAATGGACTCACGGTAGCTACTAGTTCCGACTGAGCTCAATCGTCATGAAACGCAAATACAAGCGATGAGTTTCTCTCTCTTAGTGTCACCGCAAACGTTGAGGAATAAACGGGAGCGCCCACAATGGGAAGTGCTGAGTAATGAGTCTCTGAAAACCAGCTAATTAATAAAACGACACGTCCTGATCAAACACAGTGTGACGGTAAACCCAGGGAGGTCTTTCAGAGCAGGATGCTTCTGGGAAACGATGCTTCTGGGAAACGGTGCTTCTGGGAAACAGTCCTTCTGGGAAACAGTCCTTCTGGGAAACGGTAGTTCTGGGAAACAGTAGTTCTGGGAAACAGTCCTTCTGGGAAACAGTCCTTCTGGGAAACGGTCCTTCTGGGAAACGTCCTTCTGGGAAACGGTCCTTCTGGGAAACGGTCCTTCTGGGAGACGGTCCTTCTGGGAGACGGTCCTTCTGGGAGACGGTCCTTCTGGGAGACGGTGCTTCTGGGAAACGCTCCTTCTGGGAAACGCTCCTTCTGGGAAACGGTCCTTCTGGGAAACGGTCCTTCTGGGAAACAGTGCTTCTGGGAAACAGTAGTTCTGGGAAACAGTAGTTCTGGGAAACAGTCCTTCTGGGAAACAGTAGTTCTGGGAAACGGTGCTTCTGGGAAACGGTGGTTCTGGGAAATGGTGCTTCTGGGAAACAGTGCTTTGACAGTGGATAGTAGTAGATGTTTCTCTTTCTAACAATCCCCTGGCCTTGTACACAGCTAATAGCTGACTGAGAACCCACTCACACAGTTCTGGCTGGTTCATATACCACAGGAAGTGGTATCCTGTCTGACTGAGAACCTACTCACACAGTTCTGGGTTGTTCCTCTACAGCAGGAAGTGGTCTCCTGTCTGACTGAGAACCCACTCACACAGTTCTGGGTTGTTCATCTCCAACAGGAAGTGGTCTCCTGTCTGACTGAGAACCCACTCACACAGTTCTGGGCTGTTCATCACCAACAGGAAGTGGTCTCATGCCTGACTGAGGAAGCAGTAAATGTTCTGGTCCAGGTTGGCACCACGTACCCGTGTCAGTCCGGATTCTCAACTCTGGCGGCGTACTTAAGAAAAAACAAGTACAGAAACAGACTCAATGCCGAGTATCACCTCTTGTCTGAAATGTATCACCTCTGAGTCTAAACCCTGAGCCCAGAATAGATATATAATAATAATATAATATATGCCATTTAGCAGACGCTTTTATCCAAAGCGACTTACAGTCATGTGTGCATACATTCTACGTATGGGTGGTCCCGGGGATCGAACCCACTACCCTGGCGTTACAAGCGCCATGCTCTACCAACTGAGCTACACAGGACCAGATGGGTTTGTTGAAAACTTCAACCTGTGGGATTTAATCAATCGGTTTGTTCATGTTCAGAATAATATATTTTTAACACCACCAGTTCCAACTTAGACAGATAATGAGTGTTTTTAACGAGGAGCAATGCTGCCCTACCAAGCAACAAGGCACTAACTGCTCGTTTGGTCTAAAAATGAGTTCGTGTCATGTTTTGCTACATTGAAATACAAGTTTAATCACGTGGACAAGTATCCTGCCTCGTATTGTGGTCAGGAGAAAATGAAAATGGTAACAGTAACTGGATAGAGATACTATGAATAGATAGAGATACTATGAATAGATAGAGATACTATGAATAGATATGAATAGATAGAGATACTATGAATAGATATGAATAGATAGAGATACTATGATTAGATATGAATAGATAGAGATACTATGAATAGATAGAGATACTATGAATAGATATGAATAGATAGAGATACTATGAATAGATAGAGATACTATGAATAGATAGAGATACTATGAATAGATACTATGAATAGATAGAGATACTATGAATAGATAGAGATACTATGATTAGATAGAGATACTATGAATAGAGAATATATGAGATACTATGAATAGATATGAATAGATAGAGATACTATGAGATAGATATGAATAGATAGAGATACTATGAATAGATATGAATAGATAGAGATACTATGAATAGATAGAGATACTATGAATAGATAGAGATACTATGAATAGATAGAGATACTATGAATAGATATGAATAGATAGAGATACTATGAGATAGAATAGATAGAGATACTATGAATAGAGATACTATGAGATAGATATGAATAGATAGAGATACTATGAATAGATAGAGATACTATGAATAGATAGAGATACTATGAATAGATAGAGATACTATGAATAGATAGAGATACTATGAATAGATATGAATAGATAGAGATACTATGAATAGATAGAGATACTATGAATAGATATGAATAGATAGAGATACTATGAATAGATATGAATAGATAGAGATACTATGAATAGATATGAATAGATAGAGATACTATGAATAGATAGAGATACTATGAATAGATAGAGATACTATGAATAGATAGAGATACTATGAATAGAGATACTATGAATAGATAGAGATACTATGAATAGAGATACTATGAATAGATAGAGATACTATGAATAGATAGAGATACTATGAATAGATAGAGATACTATGAATAGATATGAATAGATAGAGATACTATGAATAGATAGAGATACTATGATTAGATATGAATAGATAGAGATACTATGAATAGATATGAATAGATAGAGATACTATGAATATATATGAATAGATAGAGATGAATATGAATAGATATAGAGATACTATAGAGATAGATATGAATAGATATGAATAGATAGAGATACTATGAATAGATAGAGATACTATGAATAGATATGAATAGATAGAGATACTATGAATAGATATGAATAGATAGAGATACTATGAATAGATAGAGATATATGATAGAGATATGAATAGATAGAGATACTATGAATAGATAGAGATACTATGAATGAATAGATAGAGATACTATGAATAGATATGAATAGATAGAGATACTATGAATAGATAGAGATACTATGAATAGATATGAATAGATAGAGATACTATGAATATATATGAATAGATAGAGATACTATGAATAGATAGAGATACTATGAATAGATATGAATAGATAGAGATACTATGAATAGATATGAATAGATAGAGATACTATGAATAGATAGAGATACTATGAATAGATAGAGATACTATGAATAGATATGAATAGATAGAGATACTATGAATAGATAGAGATACTATGAATAGATATGAATAGATAGAGATACTATGAATAGATAGAGATACTATGAATAGATATAGATATGAATAGATATGAATAGATAGAGATACTATGAATAGATATGAATAGATAGAGATACTATGAATAGATAGAGATACTATGAATAGAGATATGAATAGATAGAGATACTATGAATAGATATGAATAGATAGAGATACTATGAATAGATAGAGATACTATGAATAGATATGAATAGATAACTATGAATAGATAGAGATACTATGAATAGATAGAGATATATGAATAGATACTATGAATAGATAGAGATACTGAATAGAATAGATATGAATAGATAGAGATACTATGAATAGATAGAGATAGAGAATAGATATGAATAGATAGAGATACTATGATAGATAGATACTATGAATAGATAGATACTATGAATAGATATGAATAGATAGAGATACTATGAATAGATAGAGATACTATGAATAGATAGAGATACTATGAATAGATAGATATATGAATAGATAGAGATACTATGATAGATAGATACTATGAATAGATATGAATAGATAGAGATACTATGAATAGATAGAGATACTATGAATAGATAGAGATACTATGAATAGATAGAGATACTATGAATAGATAGAATAGATAGAGATACTATGAATAGATAGAGATACTATGAATAGATATGAATAGATAGAGATACTATGAATAGATAGAGATACTATGAATAGATAGAGATACTATGAATAGATAGAGATACTATGATTAGATATGAATAGATAGAGATACTATGAATAGATAGAGATACTATGAATAGATAGAGATACTATGAATAGATAGAGATACTATGAATAGATATGAATAGATAGAGATACTATGAATAGATAGAGATACTATGAATAGATATGAATAGATAGAGATACTATGAATAGATATGAATAGATAGAGATACTATGAATAGATAATATATAGAATAGATATGAATAGATAGAGATACTATGAATAGATATGAATAGATAGAGATACTATGAGATAGATATGAATAGATAGAGATACTATGAATAGATAGAGATACTATGAATAGATAGAGATACTATGAATAGATATGAATAGATAGAGATACTATGATTAGATATGAATAGATAGAGATACTATGAATAGATATGAATAGATAGAGATACTATGAATAGATAGAGATACTATGAATAGATAGAGATACTATGAATAGATAGAGATACTATGAATAGATAGAGATACTATGAATAGATAGAGATACTATGACTATGAATAGATATGAATAGATAGAGATACTATGAATAGATATGAATAGATAGAGATACTATGAGATATGAATAGATAGAGATACTATGAATAGATATGAATAGATAGAGATACTATGAATAGATATGAATAGATAGAGATACTATGAATAGATATGAATAGATAGAGATACTATGAATAGATAGAGATACTATGAATAGATAGAATACTATGAATAGATAGAGATACTATGAATAATAGAGATACTATGAATAGATATGAATAGATAGATATGAATAGATGAATAGATATGAATAGATAGAGATACTATGAATAGATATGAATAGATAGAGATACTATGAATAGATAGAGATACTATGAATAGATATGAATAGATAGAGATACTATGAATAGATAGAGATAGATATGAATAGATATGAATAGATAGAGATACTATGAATAGATAGAGATACTATGAATAGATAGAGATACTATGAATAGATATGAATAGATAGAGATACTATGAATAGATAGAGATACTATGAATAGATATGAATAGAATAGAGATACTATGAATAGATATGAATAGATAGAGATATGAATATGAATAGATATGAATAGATAGAGATACTATGAATAGATAGAGATACTATGAATAGATAGAGATACTATGAATAGATAGAGATACTATGAATAGATATGAATAGATAGAGATACTATGAATAGATATGAATAGATAGAGATACTATGAATAGATAGAGATACTATGAATAGATAGAGATACTATGAATAGATAGAGATACTATGAATAGATAGAATAGATATGAATAGATATGAATAGATAGAATAGATAGAATACTATGAATAGATAGAGATACTATGAATAGATAGAGATACTATGAATAGATAGAGATACTATGAATAGATATGAATAGATAGAGATACTATGAATAGATAGAATAGATAGAGATACTATGAATAGATAGAGATACTATGAATAGATAGAGATACTATGAATAGATAGAATACTATGAATAGATATGAATAGATAGAGATACATATGAATAGAGATATATGAATAGATAGAGATACTATGAATAGATAGAGATACTATGAATAGATAGAGATACTATGAATAGATAGAGATACTATAGAGATAGATATGAATAGATAGAGATACTATGAATAGATAGAGATACTATGAATAGATAGATAGAGATATATGAATAGATAGAGATACTATGAATAGATAGAGATACTATGAATAGATAGAGATACTATGATAGATAGATATGAATAGATAGAGATACTATGAATAGATATGAATAGATAGAGATACTATGAATAGATAGAGATATATGAATAGATACTATGAAGAGATAGATAGAGATACTATGAATAGATAGAGATACTATGAATAGATATGAATAGATAGAGATACTATGAATAGATATGAATAGATAGAGATACTATGAATAGATAGAGATACTATGAATAGATAGAGATACTATGAATAGATATGAATAGATAGAGATACTATGATTAGATATGAATAGATAGAGATACTATGAATAGATAGAGATACTATGAATAGATAGAGATACTATGAATAGATATGAATAGATAGAGATACTATGAATAGATATGAATAGATAGAGATACTATGAATAGATATGAATAGATAGAGATACTATGAATAGATAGAGATACTATGAATAGATAGAGATACTATGAATAGATAGAGATACTATGAATAGATAGAGATACTATGAATAGATAGAGATACTATGAATAGATATGAATAGATAGAGATACTATGAATAGATATGAATAGATAGAGATACTATGAATAGATATGAATAGATAGAGATACTATGATTAGATATGAATAGATAGAGATACTATGAATAGATAGAGATACTATGAATAGATATGAATAGATAGAGATACTATGAATAGATAGAGATGAATAGATATGAATAGATAGAGATACTATGAATAGATAGAGATACTATGAATAGATAGAATAGATAGAGATACTATGAATAGAGATACTATGAATAGATATGAATAGATAGAGATACTATGAATAGATATGAATAGATAGAGATACTATGAATAGATAGAATAGATAGAGATACTATGAATAGATAGAGATACTATGAATAGATAGAGATACTATGAATAGATAGAATAGATAGAGATACTATGAATAGATAGAGATAGATATGAATAGATATGAATAGATAGAGATACTATGAATAGATAGAGATACTATGAATAGATAGAGATACTATGAATAGATATGAATAGATAGAGATACTATGAATAGATAGAGATACTATGAGATAGATATATGAATAGATAGAGATACTATGAATAATAGATACTATGAATAGATAGAGATACTATGAATAGATATGAATAGATAGAGATACTATGAATAGATAGATGAATATGATAGAGATATATGAATAGATAGAGATACTATGAATAGATATGAATAGATAGAGATACTATGAATAGATATGAATAGATAGAGATACTATGAATAGATAGAGATACTATGAGATAGATATGAATAGATAGAGATACTATGAATAGATAGAGATACTATGAATAGATAGAACTATGAATAGATAGAGATACTATGAATAGATATGAATAGATAGAGATACTATGAATAGATAGAGATACTATGAATAGATAGAGATACTATGAATAGATATGAATAGATAGATAGAGACTATGAATAGATAGAGATAGATATGAATAGATAGAGATACTATGAATAGATAGAGATACTATGAATAGATAGAGATACTATGAATAGATAGAGATACTATGAATAGATATGAATAGATAGATAGATACTATGAATAGATATGAATAGATAGAGATACTATGAATAGATAGAGATACTATGAATAGATAGAGATACTATGAATAGATAGAGATACTATGAATAGATATGAATAGATAGATGAATAGATATGAATAGATAGAGATACTATGAATAGATATGAATAGATAGAGATACTATGAATAGATATATGAGATATATGAATAGATAGAGATACTATGAATAGATAGAGATACTATGATAGATAGAATAGATAGAGATACTATGAATAGATAGAGATACTATGAATAGATATGAATAGATAGAGATACTATGAATAGATAGAGATACTATGAATAGATATGAATAGATAGAGATACTATGAATAGATAGAGATACTATGATGATAGATACTATGAATAGAATAGATAGAGATACTATGAATAGATATGAATAGATAGAGATACTATGAATAGATAGAGATACTATGAATAGATAGAGATACTATAGATATGAATAGATAGAGATACTATGAATAGATATAGATAGATACTATGAATAGATAGAGATACTATGAATAGATAGAGATACTATGAATAGATAGAGATACTATGAATAGATATGAATAGATAGAGATACTATGAATAGATAGAGATACTATGAATAGATATGAATAGATAGAGATACTATGAATAGATAGATACTATGAATAGATAGAGATACTATGAATAGATAGAGATACTATGAATAGATAGAGATACTATGAATAGATAGAGATACTATGAATAGATATGAATAGATAGAGATACTATGAATAGATATGAATAGATAGAGATACTATGAATAGATAGATAGAGATACTATGAATAGATATGAATAGATAGAGATACTATGAATAGAGATATATGAGATAGAGATACTATATAGATATGAATAGATAGAGATACTATGAATAGATATGAATAGATAGAGATACTATGAATAGATAGAGATATATGAATAGATAGAGATACTATGAATAGATAGAGATACTATGAATAGATATGAATAGATAGAGATACTATGAATAGATATGAATAGATAGAGATACTATGAATAGATAGAGATACTATGAATAGATAGAGATACTATGAATAGAGATACTATGAATAGATATGAATAGATAGAGATACTATGAATAGATACTATGAGATAGATATATGATAGATAGATACTATGAATAGATAGAGATACTATGAATAGATATGAATAGATAGAGATACTATGAATAGATGAATAGATATGAATAGATAGAGATACTATGAATAGATAGATACTATGAATAGATAGAGATACTATGAATAGATAGAGATACTATGAATAGATAGAGATATAGATAGATACTATGAATAGATAGAGATACTATGAGATAGAGATACTATGAATAGATAGAGATACTATGAATAGATATGAATAGATGAAGAGATACTATGAATAGATAGAGATACTATGAATAGATAGAGATACTATGAATAGATAGAGATACTATGAATAGATAGAGATACTATGAATAGAGATACTATGAGATAGATATGAATAGATAGAGATACTATGAATAGATAGAGATACTATGAATAGATAGAGATACTATGAATAGATATGAATAGATAGAGATACTATGAATAGATAGAGATACTATGAATAGATAGATACTATGAATAGATATGAATAGATAGAGATACTATGAATAGAGATATGAATAGATAGAGATACTATGAATAGATAGAGATACTATGAATAGATAGAGATACTATGAATAGATAGAATAGATAGAGATAGAATAGATAGAGATACTATGAATAGAGATACTATGAATAGATATGAATAGATAGAGATACTATGAATAGATATGAATAGATAGAGATACTATGAATAGATATGAATAGATAGAGATACTATGAATAGATATGAATAGATAGAGATACTATGAATAGATATGAATAGATAGAGATACTATGAATAGATAGAGATACTATGAATAGATAGATGAATAGATAGAGATACTATGAATAGATAGAGATACTATGAATAGATAGAGATACTATGAATAGATAGAGATACTATGAATAGATAGAGATACTATGAATAGATAGAGATACTATGAATAGATAGAGATACTATGAATAGATAGAGATACTATGAATAGATAGAGATACTATGAATAGATATGAATAGATAGATACTATGAATAGAGATACTATGAATAGATAGAGATACTATGAATAGATATGAATAGATAGAGATACTATGAATAGATATGAATAGATAGAGATACTATGAATAGATAGAGATACTATGAATAGATATATGAATAGATAGAGATACTATGAATAGATAGAGATACTATGAATAGATAGAGATATATGAATAGATAGAGATACTATGAATAGATAGAGATACTATAGATATAGATAGAGATACTATGAATAGATATGAATAGATAGAGATACTATGAATAGATAGATATAGAGATACTATGAATAGATAGAGATACTATGAATATGAATAGATAGAGATACTATGAATAGATAGAGATACTGAATAGATAGATATATGAATAGATAGAGATACTATGAATAGATAGAGATATATAGAGATAGATATGAATAGATAGAGATACTATGAATAGATAGAGATACTATGAATAGATAGAGATACTATGAATAGATAGAGATACTATGAATAGATAGAGATACTATGAATAGATAGATGAATATGAATAGAGATACTATGAATAGATATGAATAGATAGAGATACTATGAATAGATAGAGATACTATGAATAGATAGATGATACTATGAATAGATAGAGATACTATGAATAGATATGAATAGATAGAGATACTATGAATAGATATGAATAGATAGAGATACTATGAATAGATAGAGATATATGAATAGATAGAGATACTATGAATAGATAGAGATACTATGAATAGATATGAATAGATAGAGATACTATGAATAGATAGATATGAATAGATAGAGATACTATGAATAGATAGAGATACTATGAATAGATAGAGATACTATGAATAGATAGAGATACTATGAATAGATATGAATAGATAGAGATACTATGAATAGATAGAGATACTATGAATAGATAGAGATACTATGAATAGATAGAATAGATAGAGATACTATGAATAGATAGAGATATATGAATAGATAGAGATACTATGAATAGATAGAGATACTATGAATAGATAGAGATACTATGAATAGATAGAGATACTATGAATAGATAGAGATACTATGAATAGATAGAGATAGATATGAATAGATAGAGATACTATGAATAGATAGAGATATATGAATAGATAGAGATAGATATGAATAGATATGAATAGATAGAGATACTATGAATAGATATGAATAGATAGAGATACTATGAATAGATATGAATAGATAGAGATACTATGAATAGATAGAGATACTATGAATAGATAGAGATACTATGAATAGATAGAATAGATAGAGATAGATATGAATAGATATGAATGAATAGATAGATAGAGATACTATGAATAGATAGAGATACTATGAATAGATATGAATAGATAGATACTAGATACTATGAATAGATATGAATAGATAGAGATACTATGAATAGATAGAGATACTATGAATAGATAGAGATACTATGAATAGATAGAGATACTATGAATAGATATGAATAGATAGAGATACTATGAATAGATATGAATAGATAGAGATACTATGAATAGATAGAGATACTATGAATAGATAGAGATACTATGAATAGATAGAGATACTATGAATAGATATGAATAGATAGAGATACTATGAATAGATATGAATAGATAGAGATACTATGAATAGATAGAGATACTATGAATAGATAGAGATATGAATAGATAGAGATACTATGAATAGATAGAGATACTATGAATAGATATGAATAGATAGAGATACTATGAATAGATATGAATAGATAGAGATACTATGAATAGATAGAGATACTATGAATAGATAGATACTATGAATAGATAGAGATACTATGATTAGATATGAATAGATAGAGATACTATGAATAGATAGAGATACTATGAATAGATAGAGATACTATGAATAGATATGAATAGATAGAGATACTATGAATAGATAGAGATACTATGAATAGATAGAGATACTATGAATAGATAGAGATACTATGAATAGATAGAGATACTATGATTAGATAGAGATACTATGAATAGATAGAGATACTATGAATAGATAGAGATACTATGAATAGATAGAGATACTATGAATAGATAGAGATACTATGAATAGATAGAGATACTATGAATAGATATGAATAGATAGAGATACTATGAATAGATATGAATAGATAGAGATACTATGAATAGATAGAGATACTATGAATAGATATGAATAGATAGAGATACTATGAATAGATAGAGATACTATGAATAGATATGAATAGATAGAGATACTATGATTAGATAGAGATACTATGAATAGATAGAGATACTATGAATAGATAGAGATACTATGAATAGATAGAGATACTATGATTAGATATGAATAGATAGAGATAGATATGATAGATACTATGAATAGATATGAATAGATAGAGATACTATGAATAGATATGAATAGATAGAGATACTATGAATAGATAGAGATACTATGAATAGATAGAGATACTATGAATAGATAGAGATACTATGAATAGATATGAATAGATAGAGATACTATGAATAGATAGAGATACTATGAATAGATATGAATATGAATAGAGATACTATGATTAGATAGAGATACTATGAATAGATAGAGATACTATGAATAGATAGAGATACTATGAATAGATAGAGATACTATGAATAGATAGAGATACTATGAATAGATAGAGATACTATGAATAGATAGAGATACTATGAATAGATAGAGATACTATGAATAGATATGAATAGATAGAGATACTATGAATAGATATGAATAGATAGAGATACTATGAATAGATATGAATAGATAGAGATACTATGAATAGATAGAGATACTATGAATAGATAGAGATACTATGAATAGATATGAATAGATAGAGATACTATGAATAGATATGAATAGATAGAGATACTATGAATAGATAGAGATACTATGAATAGATATGAATAGATAGAGATACTATGAATAGATATGAATAGATAGAGATACTATGAATAGATAGAGATACTATGAATAGATAGAGATACTATGAATAGATAGAGATACTATGAATAGATATGAATAGATAGAGATACTATGAATAGATATGAATGAATAGATAGAGATACTATGAATAGATAGAGATACTATGAATAGATAGAGATACTATGAATAGATAGAGATACTATGAATAGATATGAATAGATAGAGATACTATGAATAGATATGAATAGAGATGAATAGAGATACTGAATGAATAGATATGAATAGATAGAGATACTATGAATAGATATGAATAGATAGAGATACTATGAATAGATAGAGATACTATGAATAGATAGAGATACTATGAATAGATAGAGATACTATGAATAGATAGAGATACTATGAATAGATAGATATGAATAGATAGAGATACTATGAATAGATATATGAATAGATAGAGATACTATGAATAGATAGAGATACTATGAATAGAGAATAGATAGAGATACTATGAATAGATAGAGATACTATGAATAGATAGAGATACTATGATATATGAATAGATAGAGATACTATGAATAGATAGAGATACTATGAATAGATAGAGATACTATGAATAGATAGAGATACTATGAATAGATAGAGATACTATGAATAGATAGAGATACTATGAATAGATAGAGATACTATGAATAGATAGAGATACTATGAATAGATATGAATAGATAGAGATACTATGAATAGATATGAATAGATAGAGATACTATGAATAGATAGAGATACTATGAATAGATATGAATAGATAGATATGAATAGATAGAGATACTATGAATAGATAGAATAGATAGAATAGATATGAATAGATAGAGATACTATGATTAGATAGAGATACTATGAATAGATAGAGATACTATGAATAGATAGAGATACTATGAATAGATAGAGATACTATGATAGATAGATATGAATAGATAGAGATACTATGAATAGATAGATATATAGACTATGAATAGATAGAGATACTATGAATAGAGATACTATGAATAGATATGAATAGATAGAGATACTATGAATAGATAGAGATACTATGAATAGATAGAGATACTATGAATAGATAGAGATACTATGAATAGATAGAGATACTATGAGATAGAGATACTATGAATAGATATGAATAGATAGAGATACTATGATTAGATAGAGATACTATGAATAGATAGAGATACTATGAATAGATAGAGATACTATGAATAGATAGAGATACTATGAATAGATAGAATAGATAGAGATACTATGAATAGATATGAATAGATAGAGATACTATGAATAGATATGAATAGATAGAGATACTATGAATAGATAGAATAGATACTATGAATAGATAGAGATACTATGAATAGATAGAATAGATGAATAGATATGAGATAGATATGAATAGATAGAGATACTAGATACTATGAATAGATAGAGATACTATGAATAGATAGAGATACTATGAATAGAGATACTATGAATAGATATGAATAGATAGAGATACTATGAATAGATATGAAT
The DNA here is from genome assembly GCF_021184085.1 of Oncorhynchus gorbuscha. NCBI lineage: Eukaryota > Metazoa > Chordata > Actinopteri > Salmoniformes > Salmonidae > Oncorhynchus > Oncorhynchus gorbuscha. The sequence continues at coordinate 1,039,855 of NC_060186.1, forward strand.
AGATAGAGATACTATGAATAGATATGAATAGATAGAGATACTATGAATAGATAGAGATAGAGAATAGATATGAATAGATAGAGATACTATGAATAGATATGAATAGATAGAGATACTATGAATAGATAGAGATACTATGAATAGATAGAGATACTATGAATAGATAGAGATACTATGAATAGATATGAATAGATAGAGATACTATGAATAGATATGAATAGATAGAGATACTATGAATAGATAGAGATACTATGAATAGATAGAGATACTATGAATAGATAGAGATACTATGATTAGATATGAATAGATAGAGATACTATGAATAGATATGAATAGATAGAGATACTATGAGTAGATAGAGATACTATGAATAGATAGAGATACTATGAATAGATAGAGATACTATGAATAGATATGAATAGATAGAGATACTATGAATAGATATGAATAGATAGAGATACTATGAATAGATAGAGATACTATGAATAGATAGAGATACTATGAATAGATAGAGATACTATGATTAGATATGAATAGATAGAGATACTATGAATAGATAGAGATACTATGAATAGATAGAGATACTATGAATGGATAGAGATACTATGAATAGATAGAGATACTATGAATAGATAGAGATACTATGAATAGATATGAATAGATAGAGATACTATGAATGGATAGAGATACTATGAATAGATATGAATAGATAGAGATACTATGAATAGATAGAGATACTATGAATAGATAGAGATACTATGAATAGATAGAGATACTATGAATGGATAGAGATACTATGAATAGATAGAGATACTATGAATAGATAGAGATACTATGAATAGATAGAGATACTATGAATAGATAGAGATACTATGAATAGATAGAGATACTATGAATAGATAGAGATACTATGACTAGATAGAGATACTATGAATAGATATGAATAGATAGAGATACTATGAATAGATAGAGATACTATGAATAGATAGAGATACTATGACTAGATAGAGATACTATGAATAGATATGAATAGATAGAGATACTATGAATAGATATGAATAGATAGAGATACTATGAATAGATAGATATATGAATAGATAGAGATACTATGAATAGATATAGAGATATATGAATAGATAGAGATACTATGAATAGATAGAGATACTATGAATAGATAGAGATACTATGAATAGATAGAGATACTATGAATAGATATGAATAGATATGAGATAGATATGAATAGATAGAGATACTATGAATAGATAGAGATACTATGAATAGATAGAGATAGAGATACTATGAATAGATAGAGATACTATGAATAGATAGAGATACTATGAATAGATAGAGATACTATGAATAGATAGAGATACTATGAATAGATATGAATAGATAGAGATACTATGAATAGATAGAGATACTATGAATAGATAGAGATACTATGAATAGATAGAGATAGAATGAATATGAATAGATAGATACTATGAATAGATATGAATAGATAGAGATACTATGAATAGATATGAATAGATAGAGATACTATGAATAGATAGAGATACTATGAATAGATAGATATACTATGAATAGATAGAGATACTATGAATGGATATGAATAGATAGAGATGCTATGAATAGATATGAATAGATAGAGATACTATGAATAGATATGAATAGATAGAGATGCTATGAATAGATATGAATAGATAGAGATACTATGAATAGATAGAGATACTATGAATAGATAGATATACTATGAATAGATAGAGATACTATGAATAGATAGAGATACTATGAATAGATATGAATAGATAGAGATACTATGAATAGATAGATACTATGAATAGAGATAGATATGAATAGATAGAGATACTATGAATAGATATGAGATAGATATGAGATACTATGAATAGATATGAATAGATAGAGATACTATGAATAGATATGAATACTATGAATAGATAGAGATACTATGAATAGATAGATAGATACTATGAATAGATATGAATAGATAGAGATACTATGAATAGATATGAATAGATAGAGATACTATGAATAGATAGAGATACTATGAATAGATAGAGATACTATGAATAGATATGAATAGATAGAGATACTATGAATAGATATGAATAGATAGAGATACTATGAATAGATAGAGATACTATGAATAGATAGAGATACTATGAATAGAGATACTATGAATAGATATGAATAGATAGAGATACTATGAATAGATATGAATAGATAGAGATAGATATGAATAGATATGAATAGATAGAGATACTATGAATAGATAGAGATATATGATGAATAGATAGAGATACTATAGAGATGAATAGATGATAGATAGAATAGATAGAGATACTATGAATAGATAGAGATACTATGAATAGATAGAGATACTATGAATAGATAGAGATACTATGAATAGATATGAATAGATAGAGATACTATGAATAGATATGAATAGATAGAGATACTATGAATAGATAGAGATACTATGAATAGATAGAGATACTATGAATAGATAGAGATACTATGAATAGATATGAATAGATAGAGATACTATGAATAGATAGAGATACTATGAATAGATAGAGATACTATGAATAGATAGAGATACTATGAATAGATATGAATAGATAGAGATACTAGATATGAATAGATATGAATAGATAGAGATACTATGAATAGATAGAGATACTATGAATAGATAGAGATACTATGAATAGATAGAGATACTATGAATAGATATGAATAGATAGAGATACTATGAATAGATAGAGATACTATGAATAGATAGAGATACTATGAATAGATAGAGATACTATGAATAGATAGAGATACTATGAATAGATAGAGATACTATGAATAGATATGAATAGATAGAGATACTATGAATGGATAGAGATACTATGAATAGATATGAATAGATAGAGATACTATGAATAGATAGAGATACTATGAATAGATAGAGATACTATGAATAGATAGAGATACTATGAAGATAGAGATACTATGAATAGATAGAGATACTATGAATAGATAGAGATACTATGAATAGATAGAGATACTATGAATAGATAGAGATACTATGAATAGATAGAGATACTATGAATAGATAGAGATACTATGACTAGATAGAGATACTATGAATAGATATGAATAGATAGAGATACTATGAATAGATAGAGATACTATGAATAGATAGAGATACTATGACTAGATAGAGATACTATGAATAGATATGAATAGATAGAGATACTATGAATAGATATGAATAGATAGAGATACTATGAATAGATATGAATAGATAGAGATACTATGAATAGATAGATAGAGATACTATGAATAGATAGAGATACTATGAATAGATAGAGATAGATATGAATAGATAGAGATATGAATAGATAGAGATACTATGAATAGATAGAGATACTATGAATAGATAGAGATACTAGAATAGATATGAATAGATAGAGATACTATGAATAGATAGAGATACTATGAATAGATAGAGATACTATGAATAGATAGAGATACTATGAATAGATAGAGATACTATGAATAGATAGAGATACTATGAATAGATAGAGATACTATGAATAGATAGAGATACTATGAATAGATATGAATAGATAGAGATACTATGAATAGATAGAGATACTATGAATAGATAGAGATACTATGAATAGATAGAGATACTATGAATAGATAGAGATACTATGAATAGATATGAATAGATATAGATGCTATGAATAGATATGAATAGATAGAGATACTATGAATAGATAGAGATACTATGAATAGATAGATATACTATGAATAGATAGAGATACTATGAATGGATATGAATAGATAGAGATGCTATGAATAGATATGAATAGATAGAGATACTATGAATAGATATGAATAGATAGAGATACTATGAATAGATATGAATAGATAGAGATACTATGAATAGATAGAGATACTATGAATAGATAGAGATACTATGAATAGATAGAGATACTATGAATGGATAGAGATACTATGAATAGATATGAATAGATAGAGATACTATGAATAGAGATACTATGAATAGATATGAATAGATAGAGATACTATGAATAGATATGAATAGATAGAGATACTATGAATAGATATGAATAGAGATACTATGAATAGATAGAGATACTATGAATAGATATGAATAGATAGAGATACTATGAATAGATAGAGATACTATGAATAGATAGAATAGATAGAGATACTATGAATAGATATGAATAGATAGAGATACTATGATTAGATATGAATAGATAGAGATACTATGAATAGAGATACTATGAATAGAGATACTATGAATAGATATGAATAGATAGAGATACTATGAATAGATAGAGATACTATGAATAGATAGAGATACTATGAATAGATAGAGATACTATGAATAGAGATACTATGAATAGATATGAATAGATAGAGATACTATGAATAGATAGAGATACTATGAATAGATAGAATACTATGAATAGATAGAATAGAATAGAATACTATGAATAGATAGAGATACTATGAATAGATAGAGATACTATGAATAGATAGAGATACTATGAATAGATAGAGATACTATGAATAGAGATACTATGAATAGATATGAATAGATAGAGATACTATGAATAGATAGAGATACTATGAATAGAGATACTATGAATAGATATGAATAGATAGAGATACTATGAATAGATAGAGATACTATGAATAGATAGAGATACTATGAATAGATAGAGATACTATGAATAGATAGAGATACTATGAATAGAGATACTATGAATAGATATGAATAGATAGAGATACTATGAATAGATAGAGATACTATGAATAGATAGAGATACTATGAATAGAGATACTATGAATAGATATGAATAGATAGAGATACTATGAATAGATAGAGATACTATGAATAGAGATACTATGAATAGATATGAATAGATAGAGAATACTATGAATAGATAGAGATACTATGAATAGATAGAGATACTATTCATAGTATCTATCTATTCTATCTTATTCATAGTATACTATCTATTCATAGTATCTCTATCTATTCATATCTAATCATAGTATTCTATCTATTCATAGTATCTCTATTAGATAGTTCATATCTATTCATAGTATTCTATCTATTCATATCTATTCATAGTATTCTATCTATTATCTATTCATAGTATTCTATCTATTCATAGTATCTCTATCTATTCATAGTATCTCTATCTACTCATAGTATCTCTATCTATTCATATCTAATCATAGTATCTCTATCTATTCATAGTATCTATCTATCTATTCTCTATCTATTCATAGTATCTCTATCTATTCATATCTATCTCTAGTATCTCATATCTATTCATAGTATCTCTATAGTATTCTATCTATTCATAGTATCTCTATCTATTCATAGTATCTCTATCTATTCATAGTATCTCTATCTATTCATATCTATTCATAGTATCTATCTATTCATAGATATCATTCATATCTATTCATAGTATCTCTATCTATTCATATTCAATCTCTATCTATTCTATTCTATCTATTCATAGTATCTCTATCTATTCATATCTATTCATAGTATCTCTATCTATTCATATCTATTCATAGTATCTCTATCTATTCATAGTAGATCTATCTATTCATAGTATATCTATTCTATTCATAGTATCTCTATCTATTCATAGTATCTCTATCTATTCATATCTATTCATAGATCTCTATCTATTCTATCTATTCATAGTATCTCTATCTATTCATATCTATTCATAGCATCTCTATCTATTCATATCCATTCATAGTATCTCTATCTATTCATAGTATATCTATCTATTCATAGTATCTCTATCTATTCATAGTATCTCTATCTATTCATATCTATTCATAGCATCTCTATCTATTCATATCTATTCATAATATCTCTATTCTATTCATATCTATTCATAGATAGTATCTCTATCTATTCATAGTATCTCTATCTATTCATAGTATCTCTATATAAGATACTATTCATAGTATCTCTATCTATTCATAGTATCTCTATCTATTCATAGTATCTCTATCTATTCATAGTATTCAGTATCTATGAATATCTATTCATAGTATCTCTATCTATTCATATCTATTCATAGTATCTCTATCTATTCATAGTATTCTCTATCTATTCATAGTAGTATCTCTATCTATTCATAGTATCTCTATCTATTCATAGTATCTCTATCTATTCATAGTATCTCTATTCATATTATTCATAGTATCTCTATCTATTCATAGTATTCTATCTATTCTATCTATTCATAGTATCTCTATCTATTCATAGTATTCTATCTATTCATAGTATCTCTATCTATTCATAGTATCTCTATCTATTCATAGTATAGAGATATCTATTCATAGTATCTCTATCTATTCATAGATATCTATTCATAGTATCTCTATCTATTCATAGTATTCTATCTATTCATAGTATCTCTATCTATCATAGTATCTCTATCTATTCATAGTATCTCTATCTATTCATAGTATCTCTATCTATTCATAGTATCTACTATTCATATCTATTCATAGTATCTCTATCTATTCATAGTATCTCTATCTATTCATAGATATCTCTATCTATTCATAGTATCTCTATCTATTCATAGTATCTCTATCTATTCATAGTATCTCTATCTATTCAGTACTATGAATAGTATCTATCTATTCTATCTATTCATAGTATCTCTATCATATTCATAGTATCTCTATCTATTCATAGTATCTCTATCTATTCATAGTATCTCTATCTATTCATAGTATCTCTATCTATTCATATCTATTCATAGTATCTCTATCTAGTCATAGTATCTCTATCTATTCATATATCTCTATCTATAGTATCTCTATCTATTCATAGTATCTCTATCTATTCATAGTATCTCTATCTATTCATATTCATAGTATCTCTATCTATTCATAGTATCTCTATCTATTCATAGATTCATAGTATCTCTATCTATTCATATCTATTCATAGTATCTCTATCTATTCATAGTATCTCTATCTATTCATAGTATCTCTATCTATTCATAGTATCTCTATCTATTCATATCTATTCATAGTATCTCTATCTATTCATATCTATTCATAGTATCTCTATCTATTCATAGTATCTCTATCCATTCATAGTATCTCTATCTATTCATAGTATCTCTATCTATTCATATCTATTCATAGTATCTCTATCTATTCATATCTAATCATAGTATCTCTATCTATTCATAGTATCTCTATCTATTCATAGTATCTCTCTATCTATTCATAGTATCTCTATCTATTCATATCTATTCATAGTATCTCTATCTATTCATATCTATTCATAGTATCTCTATCTATTCATATCTATTCATAGTATCTCTATCTATTCATAGTATCTATCTATTCATATCTATTCATAGTATCTCTATCTATTCATAGTCCTCTATCTATTCATAGTATCTCTATCTATTCATTATCTATCTCATAGTATTCTATCTATTCATATTCTATCTATTCATCTATTCATAGTATCTCTATCTATTCATATCTATTCATAGTATCTCTATCTATTCATATCTATTCATAGTATCTCTATCTATTCATATCTATTCATAGTCTCTATCTATCATTCTATCTATTCATAGTATCTCTATCTATTCATATCTATTCATAGTATCTCTATCTATTCATATCTATATCTATTCATAGTATTCTATCTATTCATCTCTATCTATTCATAGTATCTCTATCTATTCATAGTATCTCTATTCATATCTATTCATAGTATCTCTATCTATTCATATCTATTCATAGTATCTCTATCTATTCATATCTATTCATAGTATCTCTATCTATTCTAGTATCATATCTATTCATAGTATCTCTATCTATTCATAGTATCTCTATCTATTCATATCTATTCATAGTATTCTATCTATTCATAGTATCTCTATCTATTCATAGTATCTCTATCTATTCATAGTATCTCTATCTATTCATAGTATCTATCTATTCATAGTATCTCTATCTATTCATAGTATCTATTCTATCTATTCATAGTATCTCTATCTATTCATCTATTCTAGTATCTCTATCTATTCATAGTATCTCTATCTATTCATAGTATCTCTATCTATTCATAGTATCTCTATCTATTCATAGTATCTCTATCTATTCATATCTATTCATAGTATCTCTATTCATATCTATTCATAGTATCTCTATCTATTCATAGTATCTCTATCTATTCATAGTATCTCTATCTATTCATAGTATCTCTATCTATTCATATTCATATCTCTATCTATTCATATCTATTCATAGTATCTCTATCTATTCATAGTATCTCTATCTATTCATAGTATCTCTATCTATTCATATCTATTCATAGTATCTCTATCTATTCATAGTATCTCTATCTATTCATATCTATTCATATCTATTCATCTATTCATATCTATTCATAGTATTCTATCTATTCATAGTATCTCTATCTATTCATATCTATTCTAGTATCTCTATCTATTCATAGTATCTCTATCTATTCATATCTATTCATAGTATCTCTATCTATTCATAGTATCTCTATCTATTCATAGTATCTATTCATATCTATTCATAGTATTCTATCTATTCATAGTATCTCTATCTATTCATAGTATCTCTATCTATTCATATCTATTCATAGTATCTCTATCTATTCATAGTATCTCTATCTATTCATAGTATCTCTATCTATCATATCTCTATCTATTCATAGTATCTCTATCTATTCATAGTATCTCTATCTATTCATAGTATCTCTATCTATTCATAGTATCTCTATCTATTCATATTCTCTATCTATTCATAGTATCTCTATCTATTCATATCTAGTATCTCTATCTATTCATATCTATTCTATCTATCTCATATCTCTATCATAGTATTCATCTATCTATTCATAGTATCTCTATCTATTCATAGTATCTCTATCTATTCATAGTATCTCTATCTATTCATATCTATTCATAGTATCTCTATCTATTCATATCTATTCATAGTATTCTATCTATTCATAGTATCTATTCTATCTATTCATAGTATCTCTATCTATTCATAGTATCTCTAGTATTCTATCTATTCATAGTATCTCTATCTATTCAGTATCTATTCATAGTATCTCTATCTATTCATAGTATCTCTATCTATTCATATCTATTCATAGTATCTCTATCTATTCATATAGTATTCTATCTATTCTATCTATTCATAGTATCTCTATCTATTCATAGTATCTCTATCTATTCATATCTATTCATAGTATCTCTATCTATTCATATCTATTCATAGTATCTCTATCTATTCATAGTATCTCTATCTATTCATATCTATTCATAGTATCTCTATCATAGTATCTCTATCTATTCATAGTATCTCTATCTATTCATAGTATTCTATCTATTCATAGTATCTCTATCTATTCATAGTATCTCTATCTATTCATAGTATCTCTATCTATTCATAGTATCTCTATCTATTCATAGTATCTCTATCTATATCTATTCATAGTATCTCTATCTATTCATAGTATCTCTATCTATTCATAGTATCTCTATCTATTCATAGTATCTCTATTCTATCTATTCATAGTATCTCTATCTATTCATAGTATCTCTATCTATTCATAGTATCTCTATCTATTCATAGTATCTCTATCTATTCATATCTATTCATAGTATCTCTATCTATTCATAGTATCTCTATCTATTCATAGTATCTCTATCTATCTATTCATAGTATCTCTATCTATTCATATCTATTATCTCTATCTATTCATAGTATCTCTATCTATTCATAGTATCTCTATCTATTCATAGTATCTATCTATTCATAGTATCTCTATCTATTCATAGTATCTCTATCTATTCATAGTATCTCTATCTATTCATAGTATCTCTATCTATTCATAGTATCTCTATCTATTCATAGTATCTCTATCTATTCATAGTATCTCTATCTATTCATAGTATCTCTATCTATTCATATCTATTCATAGTATCTCTATCTATTCATCATATCTATTCTATCTATTCATATCTATCTCTATCTATTCATAGTATCTCTATCTATTCATAATATCTATTCATAGTATCTCTATCTATTCATAGTATCTCTATCTATTCATAGTATCTCTATCTATTCATAGTATCTCTATCTATTCATAGTATCTCTATCTATTCATAGTATCTCTATCTATTCATAGTATCTCTATCTATTCATAGTATCTCTATCTAATCATAGTATCTCTATCTATTCATAGTATCTCTATCTATTCATAGTATCTCTATCTATTCATAGTATCTCTATCTATTCATATCTATTCTATCTATCTCATATCTATTCATAGTATCTCTATCTATTCATAGTATCTCTATCTATTCTATCTATTCATAGTATCTCTATCTATTCATAGTATCTCTATCTATTCATATCTATTCATAGTATCTCTATCTATTCATATCTATTCATAGTATCTCTATCTATTCATATCTATTCATAGTATCTCTATCTATTCATAGTATCTCTATCTATTCATAGTATCTCTATCTATTCATAGTATCTCTATCTATTCATATCTATTCATAGTATCTCTATCTATTCATATCTAATCATAGTATCTCTATCTATTCATAGTATCTCTATCTATTCATAGTATCTCTATCTATTCATAGTATCTCTATCTATTCATATCTATTCATAGTATCTCTATCTATTCATATCTATTCATAGTATCTCTATCTATTCATAGTATCTCTATCTATTCATAGTATCTCTATCTATTCATAGTATCTCTATCTATTCATATCTATTCATAGTATCTCTATCTATTCATATCTATTCATAGTATCTCTATCTATTCATAGTATCTCTATCTATTCATATCTATTCTATCTATTCATATCTATTCATATCTATTCATAGTATCTCTATCTATTCATAGTATCTCTATCTATTCATAGTATCTCTATCTATTCATATCTATTCATAGTATCTCTATCTATTCATATCTATTCATAGTATCTCTATCTATTCATATCTATTCATAGTATCTCTATCTATTCATAGTATCTCTATCTATTCATAGTATCTCTATCTATTCATAGTATCTCTATCTATTCATAGTATCTCTATCTATTCATAGTATCTCTATCTAATCATAGTATCTCTATCTAATCATAGTATCTCTATCTATTCATAGTATCTCTATCTATTCATAGTATCTCTATCTATTCATAGTATCTCTATCTATTCATATCTATTCATAGTATCTCTATCTATTCATAGTATCTCTATCTATTCATAGTATCTCTATCTATTCATATCTAATCATAGTATCTCTATCTATTCATAGTATCTCTATCTATTCATAGTATCTCTATCTATTCATAGTATCTCTATCTATTCATATCTATTCATAGTATCTCTATCTATTCATATCTATTCATAGTATCTCTATCTATTCATAGTATCTCTATCTATTCATAGTATCTCTATCTACTCATAGTATCTCTATCTATTCATATCTATTCATAGTATCTCTATCTATTCATATCTAATCATAGTATCTCTATCTATTCATAGTATCTCTATCTATTCATAGTATCTCTATCTATTCATAGTATCTCTATCTATTCATATCTATTCATAGTATCTCTATCTATTCATATCTATTCATAGTATCTCTATCTATTCATAGTATCTCTATCTATTCATAGTATCTCTATCTACTCATAGTATCTCTATCTATTCATATCTATTCATAGTATCTCTATCTATTCATATCTATTCATAGTATCTCTATCTATTCATAGTATCTCTATCTATTCATATCTATTCATAGTATCTCTATCTATTCATATCTATTCATAGTATCTCTATCTATTCATAGTATCTCTATCTATTCATAGTATCTCTATCTATTCATATCTATTCATAGTATCTCTATCTATTCATATCTATTCATAGTATCTCTATCTATTCATATCTATTCATAGTATCTCTATCTATTCATAGTATCTCTATCTATTCATAGTATCTCTATCTATTCATAGTATCTCTATCTATTCATAGTATCTCTATCTATTCATAGTATCTCTATCTATTCATAGTATCTCTATCTATTCATAGTATCTCTATCTAATCATAGTATCTCTATCTATTCATATCTATTCATAGTATCTCTATTCATAGTATCTCTATCTATTCATAGTATCTCTATCTATTCATAGTATCTCTATATATTCATAGTATCTCTATCTATTCATAGTATCTCTATCTATTCATATCTATTCATAGTATCTCTATTCATAGTATCTCTATCTATTCATATCTAATCATAGTATCTCTATCTATTCATATCTAATCATAGTATCTCTATCTATTCATAGTAGTATCTAATCTCTATCTATTCATAGTATCTCTATCTATTCATAGTATCTCTATCTATTCATAGTATCTCTATCTATTCATATCTATTCATAGTATCTATTCTATCTATTCATAGTATCTCTATCTATTCATAGTATCTCTATCTATTCATAGTATCTCTATCTATTCATAGTATCTCTATCTATTCATATCTATTCATAGTATCTCTATCTATTCATATCTATTCATAGTATCTCTATCTATTCATAGTATCTCTATCTATTCATATCTATTCATAGTATCTCTATCTATTCATAGTATCTCTATCTATTCATAGTATCTCTATCTATTCATAGTATCTCTATCTATTCTATCTATTCATAGTATCTCTATCTATTCAATCTATCTATTCATAGTATCTCTATCTATTCATAGTATCTCTATCTATTCATAGTATCTCTATCTAATCATAGTATCTCTATCTATTCATATCTATTCATAGTATCTCTATCTATTCATAGTATCTCTATCTATTCATATCTATTCATAGTATCTCTATCTATTCATATCTATTCATAGTATCTCTATTCTATTCATATCTATTCATAGTATCTCTATCTATTCATATATCTATTCATAGTATCTCTATCTATTCATATCCATTCATAGTATCTCTATTCATAGTATCTATCTATCTATTCATAGTATCTCTATCTATTCATATCTATCATAGTATCTCTATTCATAGTATCTCTATCTATTCATAGTATCTCTATCTATTCTATCTATTCATAGTATCTCTATCTATTCATATCTATTCATAGTATCTCTATTCATAGTATCTCTATCTATTCATAGTATCTCTATCTATTCATATCTATTCTATATTATCTCTATTCATAGTATCTCTATCTATTCATAGTATCTCTATCTATTCATAGTATCTCTATCTATTCATATCTATTCATAGTATCTCTATCTATTCATAGTATCTCTATCTATTCATATTCTATCTATTCATAGTATCTCTATTCATAGTATCTCTATCTATTCATAGTATCTCTATCTATTCATAGTATCTCTATCTATTCATATCTATTCATAGTATCTCTATTCATAGTATCTCTATCTATTCATAGTATCTCTATCTATTCATATCTATTCATAGTATCTCTATCTAGTATCTCTATCTATTCATAGTATCTATTCTATCTATTCATAGTATCTCTATCTATTCATAGTATTCATCTATCTCTATCTATTCATATCTATTCATAGTATCTCTATTCATAGTATCTCTATCTATTCATAGTATCTCTATCTATTCATATCTATTCATAGTATCTCTATTCATAGTATCTCTATCTATTCATAGTATCTCTATCTATTCATATCTATCTCATCTATTCATATCTATTCATAGTATCTCTATTCATAGTATCTCTATCTATTCATAGTATCTCTATCTATTCATATCTATTCATAGTATCTCTATTCATAGTATCTCTATCTATTCATAGTATCTCTATCTATTCATAGTATCTCTATCTATTCATAGTATCTCTATCTATTCATATCTATTCATAGTATCTCTATTCATAGTATCTCTATCTATTCATAGTATCTCTATCTATTCATATCTATTCATAGTATCTCTATTCATAGTATCTCTATCTATTCATAGTATCTCTATCTATTCATAGTATCTCTATCTATTCATAGTATCTCTATCTATTCATAGTATCTCTATCTATTCATAGTATCTCTATCTATTCATAGTATCTCTATCTATTCATATCTAATCATAGTATCTCTATCTATTCATATCTATTCATAGTATCTCTATCTATTCATATCTATTCATAGTATCTCTATCTATTCATAGTATCTCTATCTATTCATAGTATCTCTATCTATTCATAGTATCTCTATTCATAGTATCTCTATCTATTCATATCTAATCATAGTATCTCTATCTATTCATATCTATTCATAGTATCTCTATCTATTCATATCTATTCATAGTATCTCTATCTATTCATAGTATCTCTATCTATTCATATCTATTCATAGTATCTCTATCTATTCATAGTATCTCTATCTATTCATATCTATTCATAGTATCTCTATTCTATTCTATCTATTCATAGTATCTCTATCTAGTATCTCTATCTATTCATCTCTATCTATTCATAGTATCTCTATCTATTCATATATCTCTATTCATAGTATCTCTATCTATTCATAGTATTCTATCTATTCTATCTATTCATAGTATCTCTATCTATTCATATCTAATCATAGTATCTCTATCTATTCATATCTATTCATAGTATCTCTATCTATTCATATCTAATCATAGTATCTCTATCTATTCATATCTAATCATAGTATCTCTATCTATTCATATCTAATCATAGTATCTCTATCTATTCATATCTATTCATAGTATCTCTATCTATTCATATCTATTCATAGTATCTCTATCTATTCATAGTATCTCTATCTAATCATAGTATCTCTATCTATTCATAGTATCTCTATCTATTCATATCTATTCATAGTATCTCTATCTATTCATATCTATTCATAGTATCTCTATCTATTCATATCTAATCATAGTATCTCTATCTATTCATATCTATTCATAGTATCTCTATCTATTCATAGTATCTCTATCTATTCATAGTATCTCTATCTATTCATATCTAATCATAGTATCTCTATCTATTCATATCTATTCATAGTATCTCTATCTATTCATAGTATCTCTATCTATTCATATCTATTCATAGTATCTCTATCTATTCATATCTATTCATAGTATCTCTATCTATTCATAGTATCTCTATCTATTCATATCTATTCATAGTATCTCTATCTATTCATAGTATCTCTATCTATTCATAGTATCTCTATCTATTCATATCTATTCATAGTATCTCTATCTATTCATAGTATCTCTATCTATTCATATCTATTCATAGTATCTCTATCTATTCATAGTATCTCTATCTATTCATATCTATTCATAGTATCTCTATCTATTCATATCTATTCATAGTATCTCTATCTATTCATATCTATTCATAGTATCTCTATTCATAGTATCTCTATCTATTCATATCTATTCATAGTATCTCTATCTATTCATAGTATCTCTATCTATTCATATCTAATCATAGCATCTCTATCTATTCATATCTATTCATAGTATCTCTATCTATTCATATCTAATCATAGTATCTCTATCTATTCATATCTAATCATAGTATCTCTATCTATTCATATCTAATCATAGTATCTCTATCTATTCATATCTATTCATAGTATCTCTATCTATTCATAGTATCTCTATCTATTCATAGTATCTCTATCTATTCATAGTATCTCTATCTAATCATAGTATCTCTATCTATATCTATTCATAGTATCTCTATCTATTCATATCTATTCATAGTATCTCTATCTATTCATATCTAATCATAGTATCTCTATCTATTCATATCTATTCATAGTATCTCTATCTATTCATAGTATCTCTATCTATTCATAGTATCTCTATCTATTCATATCTAATCATAGTATCTCTATCTATTCATATCTAATCATAGTATCTCTATCTATTCATATCTATTCATAGTATCTCTATCTATTCATAGTATCTCTATCTATTCATAGTATCTCTATCTATTCATATCTATTCATAGTATCTCTATCTATTCATATCTAATCATAGTATCTCTATTCTATCTATCATCTCTATCTATTCATAGTATCTCTATCTATTCATATCTATTCATAGTATCTCTATCTATCTATTCATAGTATCTCTATCTATTCATAGTATCTCTATCTATTCATCTATTCATAGTATCTCTATCTATTCATAGTATCTCTATCTATTCATATCTATTCATAGTATCTCTATCTATTCATATCTATTCATAGTATCTCTATCTATTCATATCTATTCATAGTATCTCTATCTATTCATATCTATTCATAGTATCTCTATCCATTCATAGTATCTCTATCTATTCATAGTATATCTATCTATTCATAGTATCTCTATCTATTCATAGTATCTCTATCTATTCATATCTATTCATAGCATCTCTATCTATTCATATCTATTCATAGTATCTCTATCTATTCATATCTATTCATAGCATCTCTATCTATTCATATCCATTCATAGTATCTCTATCTATTCATAGTATATCTATCTATTCATAGTATCTCTATCTATTCATATCTATTCATAGTATCTCTATCTATTCATATCTATTCATAGCATCTCTATCTATTCATATCTATTCATAGTATCTCTATCTATTCATAGTATCTCTATCTATTCATAGTATCTCTATCTATTCATAGTATCTCTATCTATTCATAGTATCTCTATCTATTCATATCTATTCATAGTATCTCTATCTATTCATAGTATCTCTATCTATTCATAGTATCTCTATCTATTCATAGTATCTCTATCTATTCATAGTATCTCTATCTATTCATAGTATCTCTATCTATTCATAGTATCTCTATCTATTCATAGTATCTCTATCTATTCATATCTATTCATAGTATCTCTATCTATTCATAGTATCTCTATCTATTCATAGTATCTCTATCTATTCATAGTATCTCTATCTATTCATAGTATCTCTATCTATTCATAGTATCTCTATCTATTCATAGTATCTCTATCTATTCATATCTATTCATAGTATCTCTATCTATTCATATCTATTCATAGTATCTCTATCTATTCATATCTATTCATAGTATCTCTATCTAGTCATAGTATCTCTATCTATTCATAGTATCTCTATCTATTCATAGTATCTCTATCTATTCATATCTATTCATAGTATCTCTATCTATTCATAGTATCTCTATCTATTCATAGTATCTCTATCTATTCATAGTATCTCTATCTATTCATAGTATCTCTATCTATTCATAGTATCTCTATCCATTCATAGTATCTCTATCTATTCATAGTATCTCTATCTATTCATAGTATCTCTATCTATTCATAGTATCTCTATCTATTCATATCTATTCATAGTATCTCTATCCATTCATAGTATCTCTATCTATTCATATCTATTCATAGTATCTCTATCTATTCATAGTATCTCTATCTATTCATAGTATCTCTATCCATTCATAGTATCTCTATCTATTCATAGTATCTCTATCTATTCATAGTATCTCTATCTATTCATATCTAATCATAGTATCTCTATCTATTCATAGTATCTCTATCTATTCATAGTATCTCTATCTATTCATAGTATCTCTATCTATTCATAGTATCTCTAGTATTCTATCTATTCTATCTATTCATAGTATCTCTATCTATTCATAGTATCTCTATCTATTCTATCTATTCATAGTATCTCTATCTATTCATAGTATCTCTATCTATTCATAGTATCTCTATCTATTCATATCTATTCATAGTATCTCTATCTATTCATATCTAATCATAGTATCTCTATCTATTCATAGTATCTCTATCTATTCATAGTATCTCTATCTATTCATAGTATCTCTATCTATTCATATCTATTCATAGTATCTCTATCTATTCATATCTATTCATAGTATCTCTATCTATTCATAGTATCTCTATCTATTTATAGTATCTCTATCTACTCATAGTATCTCTATCTATTCATATCTATTCATAGTATCTCTATCTATTCATATCTATTCATAGTATCTCTATCTATTCATAGTATCTCTATCTATTCATATCTATTCATAGTATCTCTATCTATTCATATCTATTCATAGTATCTCTATCTATTCATATCTATTCATAGTATCTCTATCTATTCATATCTATTCATAGTATCTCTATCTATTCATAGTATCTCTATCTATTCATATCTATTCATAGTATCTCTATCTATTCATATCTATTCATAGTATCTCTATCTATTCATATCTATTCATAGTATCTCTATCTATTCATATCTAATCATAGTATCTCTATCTATTCATAGTATCTCTATCTATTCATAGTATCTCTATCTATTCATAGTATCTCTATCTATTCATATCTATTCATAGTATCTCTATCTATTCATATCTATTCATAGTATCTCTATCTATTCATAGTATCTCTATCTATTCATAGTATCTCTATCTACTCATAGTATCTCTATCTATTCATATCTATTCATAGTATCTCTATCTATTCATAGTATCTCTATCTATTCATATCTATTCATAGTATCTCTATCTATTCATATCTATTCATAGTATCTCTATCTATTCATATCTATTCATAGTATCTCTATCTATTCATAGTATCTCTATCTATTCATAGTATCTCTATCTATTCATAGTATCTCTATCTATTCATAGTATCTCTATCTATTCATAGTATCTCTATCTATTCATAGTATCTCTATCTATTCATAGTATCTCTATCTAATCATAGTATCTCTATCTATTCATATCTATTCATAGTATCTCTATTCATAGTATCTCTATCTATTCATAGTATCTCTATCTATTCATAGTATCTCTATATATTCATAGTATCTCTATCTATTCATAGTATCTCTATCTATTCATATCTATTCATAGTATCTCTATTCATAGTATCTCTATCTATTCATATCTAATCATAGTATCTCTATCTATTCATATCTAATCATAGTATCTCTATCTATTCATAGTATCTCTATCTATTCATAGTATCTCTATCTATTCATAGTATCTCTATCTAATCATAGTATCTCTATCTATTCATATCTATTCATAGTATCTCTATCTATTCATATCTATTCATAGTATCTCTATCTATTCATAGTATCTCTATCTATTCATAGTATCTCTATCTATTCATAGTATCTCTATCTATTCATAGTATCTCTATCTATTCATATCTATTCATAGTATCTCTATCTATTCATAGTATCTCTATCTATTCATATCTATTCATAGTATCTCTATCTATTCATATCTATTCATAGTATCTCTATCTATTCATAGTATCTCTATCTATTCATAGTATCTCTATCTATTCATAGTATCTCTATCTATTCATAGTATCTCTATCTATTCATAGTATCTCTATCTAATCATAGTATCTCTATCTAATCATAGTATCTCTATCTATTCATAGTATCTCTATCTATTCATAGTATCTCTATCTATTCATAGTATCTCTATCTATTCATATCTATTCATAGTATCTCTATCTATTCATAGTATCTCTATCTATTCATATCTATTCATAGTATCTCTATCTATTCATATCTATTCATAGTATCTCTATCTATTCATATCTATTCATAGTATCTCTATCTATTCATATATATTCATAGTATCTCTATCTATTCATATCCATTCATAATATCTCTATTCATAGTATCTCTATCTATTCATAGTATCTCTATCTATTCATATCTATTCATAGTATCTCTATTGATAGTATCTCTATCTATTCATAGTATCTCTATCTATTCATATCTATTCATAGTATCTCTATCTATTCATATCTATTCATAGTATCTCTATTCATAGTATCTCTATCTATTCATAGTATCTCTATCTATTCATATCTATTCATAGTATCTCTATTCATAGTATCTCTATCTATTCATAGTATCTCTATCTATTCATATCTATTCATAGTATCTCTATTCATAGTATCTCTATCTATTCATAGTATCTCTATCTATTCATAGTATCTCTATCTATTCATAGTATCTCTATCTATTCATAGTATCTCTATCTATTCATATCTATTCATAGTATCTCTATTCATAGTATCTCTATCTATTCATAGTATCTCTATCTATTCATAGTATCTCTATCTATTCATAGTATCTCTATCTATTCATAGTATCTCTATCTATTCATAGTATCTCTATTCATAGTATCTCTATCTATTCATATCTAATCATAGTATCTCTATCTATTCATATCTATTCATAGTATCTCTATCTATTCATATCTATTCATAGTATCTCTATCTATTCATAGTATCTCTATCTATTCATATCTATTCATAGTATCTCTATCTATTCATAGTATCTCTATCTATTCATATCTATTCATAGTATCTCTATCTATTCATATCTATTCATAGTATCTCTATCTATTCATATCTATTCATAGTATCTCTATTCATAGTATCTCTATCTATTCATATCTATTCATAGTATCTCTATCTATTCATAGTATCTCTATCTATTCATATCTAATCATAGCATCTCTATCTATTCATATCTATTCATAGTATCTCTATCTATTCATATCTAATCATAGTATCTCTATCTATTCATATCTGATCATAGTATCTCTATCTATTCATATCTAATCATAGTATCTCTATCTATTCATATCTATTCATAGTATCTCTATCTATTCATAGTATCTCTATCTATTCATAGTATCTCTATCTATTCATAGTATCTCTATCTAATCATAGTATCTCTATCTATTCATAGTATCTCTATCTATTCATATCTATTCATAGTATCTCTATCTATTCATATCTAATCATAGTATCTCTATCTATTCATATCTATTCATAGTATCTCTATCTATTCATAGTATCTCTATCTATTCATAGTATCTCTATCTATTCATATCTAATCATAGTATCTCTATCTATTCATATCTATTCATAGTATCTCTATCTATTCATAGTATCTCTATCTATTCATAGTATCTCTATCTATTCATATCTATTCATAGTATCTCTATCTATTCATATCTATTCATAGTATCTCTATCTATTCATAGTATCTCTATCTATTCATATCTATTCATAGTATCTCTATCTATTCATAGTATCTCTATCTATTCATAGTATCTCTATCTATTCATAGTATCTCTATCTATTCATATCTAATCATAGTATCTCTATCTATTCATAGTATCTCTATCTATTCATAGTATCTCTATCTATTCATAGTATCTCTATCTATTCATATCTATTCATAGTATCTCTATCTATTCATAGTATCTCTATCTATTCATATCTATTCATAGTATCTCTATCTATTCATAGTATCTCTATCTAATCATAGTATCTCTATCTATTCATAGTATCTCTATCTATTCATATCTATTCATAGTATCTCTATCTATTCATATCTATTCATAGTATCTCTATCTATTCATAGTATCTCTATCTATTCATAGTATCTCTATCTATTCATAGTATCTCTATCTATTCATATCTATTCATAGTATCTCTATCTATTCATATCTATTCATAGTATCTCTATCTATTCATAGTATCTCTATCTATTCATAGTATCTCTATCTATTCATATCTATTCATAGTATCTCTATCTATTCATATCTATTCATAGTATCTCTATCTATTCATAGTATCTCTATCTATTCATATCTATTCATAGTATCTCTATCTATTCATAGTATCTCTATCTATTCATATCTATTCATAGTATCTCTATCTATTCATATCTATTCATAGTATCTCTATCTATTCATAGTATCTCTATCTATTCATATCTATTCATAGTATCTCTATCTATTCATATCTATTCATAGTATCTCTATCTATTCATATCTATTCATAGTATCTCTATCTATTCATATCTATTCATAGTATCTCTATCCATTCATAGTATCTCTATCTATTCATATCTATTCATAGTATCTCTATCTATTCATAGTATCTCTATCTACTCATAGTATCTCTATCTATTCATATCTATTCATAGTATCTCTATCTATTCATAGTATCTCTATCTATTCATATCTATTCATAGTATCTCTATCTATTCATAGTATCTCTATCTATTCATATCTATTCATAGTATCTCTATCTATTCATATCTATTCATAGTATCTCTATCTATTCATATCTATTCATAGTATCTCTATTCATAGTATCTCTATCTATTCATATCTATTCATAGTATCTCTATCTATTCATAGTATCTCTATCTATTCATATCTAATCATAGCATCTCTATCTATTCATATCTATTCATAGTATCTCTATCTATTCATATCTAATCATAGTATCTCTATCTATTCATATCTGATCATAGTATCTCTATCTATTCATATCTAATCATAGTATCTCTATCTATTCATATCTATTCATAGTATCTCTATCTATTCATAGTATCTCTATCTATTCATAGTATCTCTATCTATTCATAGTATCTCTATCTAATCATAGTATCTCTATCTATTCATAGTATCTCTATCTATTCATATCTATTCATAGTATCTCTATCTATTCATATCTAATCATAGTATCTCTATCTATTCATATCTATTCATAGTATCTCTATCTATTCATAGTATCTCTATCTATTCATAGTATCTCTATCTATTCATATCTAATCATAGTATCTCTATCTATTCATATCTATTCATAGTATCTCTATCTATTCATAGTATCTCTATCTATTCATAGTATCTCTATCTATTCATATCTATTCATAGTATCTCTATCTATTCATATCTATTCATAGTATCTCTATCTATTCATAGTATCTCTATCTATTCATATCTATTCATAGTATCTCTATCTATTCATAGTATCTCTATCTATTCATAGTATCTCTATCTATTCATAGTATCTCTATCTATTCATATCTAATCATAGTATCTCTATCTATTCATAGTATCTCTATCTATTCATAGTATCTCTATCTATTCATAGTATCTCTATCTATTCATATCTATTCATAGTATCTCTATCTATTCATAGTATCTCTATCTATTCATATCTATTCATAGTATCTCTATCTATTCATAGTATCTCTATCTAATCATAGTATCTCTATCTATTCATAGTATCTCTATCTATTCATATCTATTCATAGTATCTCTATCTATTCATATCTATTCATAGTATCTCTATCTATTCATAGTATCTCTATCTATTCATAGTATCTCTATCTATTCATAGTATCTCTATCTATTCATATCTATTCATAGTATCTCTATCTATTCATATCTATTCATAGTATCTCTATCTATTCATAGTATCTCTATCTATTCATAGTATCTCTATCTATTCATATCTATTCATAGTATCTCTATCTATTCATATCTATTCATAGTATCTCTATCTATTCATAGTATCTCTATCTATTCATATCTATTCATAGTATCTCTATCTATTCATAGTATCTCTATCTATTCATATCTATTCATAGTATCTCTATCTATTCATATCTATTCATAGTATCTCTATCTATTCATAGTATCTCTATCTATTCATATCTATTCATAGTATCTCTATCTATTCATATCTATTCATAGTATCTCTATCTATTCATATCTATTCATAGTATCTCTATCTATTCATATCTATTCATAGTATCTCTATCCATTCATAGTATCTCTATCTATTCATATCTATTCATAGTATCTCTATCTATTCATAGTATCTCTATCTACTCATAGTATCTCTATCTATTCATATCTATTCATAGTATCTCTATCTATTCATAGTATCTCTATCTATTCATATCTATTCATAGTATCTCTATCTATTCATAGTATCTCTATCTATTCATATCTATTCATAGTATCTCTATCTATTCATATCTATTCATAGTATCTCTATCTATTCATATCTATTCATAGTATCTCTATTCATAGTATCTCTATCTATTCATATCTATTCATAGTATCTCTATCTATTCATAGTATCTCTATCTATTCATATCTAATCATAGCATCTCTATCTATTCATATCTATTCATAGTATCTCTATCTATTCATATCTAATCATAGTATCTCTATCTATTCATATCTGATCATAGTATCTCTATCTATTCATATCTAATCATAGTATCTCTATCTATTCATATCTATTCATAGTATCTCTATCTATTCATAGTATCTCTATCTATTCATAGTATCTCTATCTATTCATAGTATCTCTATCTAATCATAGTATCTCTATCTATTCATAGTATCTCTATCTATTCATATCTATTCATAGTATCTCTATCTATTCATATCTAATCATAGTATCTCTATCTATTCATATCTATTCATAGTATCTCTATCTATTCATAGTATCTCTATCTATTCATAGTATCTCTATCTATTCATATCTAATCATAGTATCTCTATCTATTCATATCTATTCATAGTATCTCTATCTATTCATAGTATCTCTATCTATTCATAGTATCTCTATCTATTCATATCTATTCATAGTATCTCTATCTATTCATATCTATTCATAGTATCTCTATCTATTCATAGTATCTCTATCTATTCATATCTATTCATAGTATCTCTATCTATTCATAGTATCTCTATCTATTCATAGTATCTCTATCTATTCATAGTATCTCTATCTATTCATATCTAATCATAGTATCTCTATCTATTCATAGTATCTCTATCTATTCATAGTATCTCTATCTATTCATAGTATCTCTATCTATTCATATCTATTCATAGTATCTCTATCTATTCATAGTATCTCTATCTATTCATATCTATTCATAGTATCTCTATCTATTCATAGTATCTCTATCTAATCATAGTATCTCTATCTATTCATAGTATCTCTATCTATTCATATCTATTCATAGTATCTCTATCTATTCATATCTATTCATAGTATCTCTATCTATTCATAGTATCTCTATCTATTCATAGTATCTCTATCTATTCATAGTATCTCTATCTATTCATATCTATTCATAGTATCTCTATCTATTCATATCTATTCATAGTATCTCTATCTATTCATAGTATCTCTATCTATTCATAGTATCTCTATCTATTCATATCTATTCATAGTATCTCTATCTATTCATATCTATTCATAGTATCTCTATCTATTCATAGTATCTCTATCTATTCATATCTATTCATAGTATCTCTATCTATTCATAGTATCTCTATCTATTCATATCTATTCATAGTATCTCTATCTATTCATATCTATTCATAGTATCTCTATCTATTCATAGTATCTCTATCTATTCATATCTATTCATAGTATCTCTATCTATTCATATCTATTCATAGTATCTCTATCTATTCATATCTATTCATAGTATCTCTATCTATTCATATCTATTCATAGTATCTCTATCCATTCATAGTATCTCTATCTATTCATATCTATTCATAGTATCTCTATCTATTCATAGTATCTCTATCTACTCATAGTATCTCTATCTATTCATATCTATTCATAGTATCTCTATCTATTCATATCTATTCATAGTATCTCTATCTATTCATAGTATCTCTATCTATTCATATATATTCATAGTATCTCTATCTATTCATATCTATTCATAGTATCTCTATCTATTCATAGTATCTCTATCTATTCATATCTATTCATAGTATCTCTATCCATTCATAGTATCTCTATCTATTCATAGTATCTCTATCTATTCATAGTATCTCTATCTATTCATAGTATCTCTATCTATTCATATCTATTCATAGTATCTCTATCTATTCATATCTATTCATAGTATCTCTATCTATTCATAGTATCTCTATCTATTCATATCTATTCATAGTATCTCTATCTATTCATATCTATTCATAGTATCTCTATCTATTCATATATATTCATAGTATCTCTATCTATTCATATCTATTCATAGTATCTCTATCTATTCATATCTATTCATAGTATCTCTATCTATTCATAGTATCTCTATCTATTCATATCTATTCATAGTATCTCTATCTATTCATAGTATCTCTATCCATTCATAGTATCTCTATCTATTCATAGTATCTCTATCTAATCATAGTATCTCTATCTATTCATAGTATCTCTATCTATTCATAGTATCTCTATCTATTCATAGTATCTCTATCTATTCATAGTATCTCTATCTATTCATAGTATCTCTATCTATTCATATATATTCATAGTATCTCTATCTATTCATATCTATTCATAGTATCTCTATCTATTCATATCTATTCATAGTATCTCTATCTATTCATAGTATCTCTATCTATTCATATCTATTCATAGTATCTCTATCTATTCATAGTATCTCTATCTATTCATAGTATCTCTATCTATTCATAGTATCTCTATCTATTCATAGTATCTCTATCTATTCATATCTAATCATAGTATCTCTATCTATTCATAGTATCTCTATCTATTCATAGTATCTCTATCTATTCATAGTATCTCTATCTATTCATATCTATTCATAGTATCTCTATCTATTCATAGTATCTCTATCTATTCATAGTATCTCTATCTATTCATAGTATCTCTATCTATTCATATCTAATCATAGTATCTCTATCTATTCATATCTATTCATAGTATCTCTATCTATTCATATCTATTCATAGTATCTCTATCTATTCATAGTATCTCTATCTAATCATAGTATCTCTATCTATTCATAGTATCTCTATCTATTCATATCTATTCATAGTATCTCTATCTATTCACAGTATCTCTATCTATTCATAGTATCTCTATCTATTCATATCTATTCATAGTATCTCTATCTATTCATAGTATCTCTATCTATTCATATCTAATCATAGTATCTCTATCTATTCATATCTATTCATAGTATCTCTATCTATTCATATCTATTCATAGTATCTCTATCTATTCATAGTATCTCTATCTATTCATAGTATCTCTATCCAGTTACTGTTACCATTTTCATTTTCTCCTGACCACAATACGAGGCAGGATACTTGTCCACGTGATTAAACTTGTATTTCAATGTAGCAAAACATGACACGAACTCATTTTTAGACCAAACGAGCAGTTAGTGCCTTGTTGCTTGGTAGGGCAGCATTGCTCCTCGTTAAAAACACTCATTATCTGTCTAAGTTGGAACTGGTGGTGTTAAAAATATATTATTCTGAACATGAACAAACCGATTGATTAAATCCCACAGGTTGAAGTTTTCAACAAACCCATCTGGTCCTGTGTAGCTCAGTTGGTAGAGCATGGCGCTTGTAACGCCAGGGTAGTGGGTTCGATCCCCGGGACCACCCATACGTAGAATGTATGCACACATGACTGTAAGTCGCTTTGGATAAAAGCGTCTGCTAAATGGCATATATTATATTATTATTATATATCTATTCTGGGCTCAGGGTTTAGACTCAGAGGTGATACATTTCAGACAAGAGGTGATACTCGGCATTGAGTCTGTTTCTGTACTTGTTTTTTCTTAAGTACGCCGCCAGAGTTGAGAATCCGGACTGACACGGGTACGTGGTGCCAACCTGGACCAGAACATTTACTGCTTCCTCAGTCAGGCATGAGACCACTTCCTGTTGGTGATGAACAGCCCAGAACTGTGAGTGGGTTCTCAGTCAGACAGGAGACCACTTCCTGTTGGAGATGAACAACCCAGAACTGTGTGAGTGGGTTCTCAGTCAGACAGGAGACCACTTCCTGCTGTAGAGGAACAACCCAGAACTGTGTGAGTAGGTTCTCAGTCAGACAGGATACCACTTCCTGTGGTATATGAACCAGCCAGAACTGTGTGAGTGGGTTCTCAGTCAGCTATTAGCTGTGTACAAGGCCAGGGGATTGTTAGAAAGAGAAACATCTACTACTATCCACTGTCAAAGCACTGTTTCCCAGAAGCACCATTTCCCAGAACCACCGTTTCCCAGAAGCACCGTTTCCCAGAACTACTGTTTCCCAGAAGGACTGTTTCCCAGAACTACTGTTTCCCAGAACTACTGTTTCCCAGAAGCACTGTTTCCCAGAAGGACCGTTTCCCAGAAGGACCGTTTCCCAGAAGGAGCGTTTCCCAGAAGGAGCGTTTCCCAGAAGCACCGTCTCCCAGAAGGACCGTCTCCCCAGAAGGACCGTCTCCCAGAAGGACCGTTTCCCAGAAGGACCGTTTCCCAGAAGGAGCGTTTCCCAGAAGGAGCGTTTCCCAGAAGGAGCGTTTCCCAGAAGGACTGTTTCCCAGAACTACTGTTTCCCAGAACTACCGTTTCCCAGAAGGACCGTTTCCCAGAAGGACTGTTTCCCAGAAGGACTGTTTCCCAGAAGCACCGTTTCCCAGAAGCATCGTTTCCCAGAAGCATCCTGCTCTGAAAGACCTCCCTGGGTTTACCGTCACACTGTGTTTGATCAGGACGTGTCGTTTTATTAATTAGTTGGTTTTCAGAGACTCATTACTCAGCACTTCCCATTGTGGGCGCTCCCGTTTATTCCTCAACGTTTGCGGTGACACTAAGAGAGAGAAACTCATCGCTTGTATTTGCGTTTCATGACGATTGAGCTCAGTCGGAACTAGTAGCTACCGTGAGTCCATTTGATGACAGCGGTGTGTGGATGGCTGGTGGGAACGACAAGTCAATGGCCAACAGCGGATGGGTCTCGGGAGTGATCTTCGAGAAACCGGGCTGGGGATCGAACCAGGGTCTGTAGTGACGCCTCTAGCACGGAGATGCAATGCCTTAGACCGCCGCGCCACTTGGCCAAATCAATTAAAATCCAGTAATCAATTAAATAATTCATTATAATTGATTAAATAATGGATTAAGGAAAGCTGTACCCACCTCTTCATAGCTAGAAGGAGATGAGGCTCCCTGGCTGTTTGCCTGAGTGGAGGGCTGGAGCGTGAGGTGGAGGTGGGTGTCTAGAACAGGATTAGAGGGTGTCTCTGGCGGCCCTTCCCAGCCCAGGGTGCTCTGCTGGGGGGGACAGGTCTGGTAGGCTGCCCGGCGCTCTGGAGAGAAGCTATCCCACAGGCCTGAGATAGCTTCAGATACTACAGCCAGACCAGTCTGTCCCGGGCTCAGCACACCGCTACAAACCAACTTCTCCAGTGTCTGTCTGTAGAACAACAAGTACCTGGGGAGAAATAGAGAGATGGGGAGAGAGAGTGATGGGGAGAGAGAGTGATGGGGAGAGAGAGAGGGTGATTGGGGAGAGAGATAGATAGGGATGGGGAGTGAGTGAGGGTGATTGGGGGGAGAGATAGATAGGGATGGGGGAGAGAGAGGGATGGGAAGTGAGTGAGGGTGATTGGGGAGAGAGATAGATAGGGATGGGAGAGAAAGAGGGATGGGGAGTGAGTGAGGGTGATTGGGGAGAGAGATAGATAGGGATGGGGGAGAGAGAGGGGGATGGGGAGAGAGAGGGGATGGGGAGAGATAGATAGGGATGGGAGAGAGAGGGATGGGGAGAGAGAGAGGGTGATGGGGAGAGAGAGAGGGTGGGGAGAGAGAGAGGGTGATGGGGAGAGAGAGAGGGTGATGGGGAGAGAGAGAGGGTGATGGGGAGAGAGAGAGAGGGTGATGGGGAGAGAGAGGGTGAAGGGGGTGAGAGAGGGTGATGGCGAGAGAGAGAGATAGGGATGGGAGAGAGAGAGGGTTATGGGGAGAGAGAGAGAGGGTGATGGGGAGAGAGAGAGAGGGTGATGGGGAGAGAGAGGGGGTGATGGGGAGAGAGAGAGGGTGATGGGGAGAGAGAGAGGGTGATGGGGAGAGAGAGAGGGTGATGGGGAGAGAGAGGGTGAAGGGGGTGAGAGAGGGTGATGGCGAGAGAGAGAGATAGGGATGGGAGAGAGAGGGTTATGGGGAGAGAGAGAGAGGGTGATGGGGAAAGAGAGGGGGTGATGGGGAGAGAGAGAGGGTGATGGGGAGAGAGAGAGGGTGATGGGGAGAGAGAGAGGGTGATGGGGAGAGAGAGAGGGTGATAGGGAGGAGAGAGGGTGATGGGGGAGAGAGAGGGTGATGGGGGGGAGAGAGAGAGGGTGATGGGGGAGAGAGAGAGGGTGATGGGGAGAGAGGGGGTGATGGGGAGAGAGAGAGGGTGATGGGGAGAGAGAGAGGGTGATGGGGAGAGAGAGAGGGTGATGGGGAGAGAGAGAGGGTGATGGGGAGAGAGAGAGGGTTATGGGGGGAGAGAGAGGGTTATGGGGGAGAGAGAGGGTGATGGGGGAGAGAGAGGGTGATGGGGGAGAGAGAGAGGGTTATGGAGAGAGAGAGAGGGTGATGGGGAGAGAGAGAGGGTGATGGGGAGAGAGAGAGGGTGATGGGGAGAGAGAGAGGGTTATGGGGAGAGAGAGAGGGTGATGGGGAGAGAGAGAGGGTGATGGGGAGAGAGAGGGGGTGATGGGGAGAGAGAGAGGGTGATGGGGAGAGCTATAAATCCAGCTATAAATCCCCTCGTGCTGAATCCTTGATCCCCAGTCACAGGCCAGGAGAGCACTAAGTCAACGCACTATGGACAGTTAAAACATCTCAACGGAGACATCTAATAGAAGCAACCAGACAAGGCTGAAATTCTGGCAGATTGTTAATAAAAAAATATGACTTCAGTTTCATTTGGATTTTGGGGAGTAGCTTCAACTGAGATGAAGGCAGGGACAAAATTATATATTATATTATTATATAATCAGACTGTCAATAGGTTGGTCTATAATCAGACTGTCAATAAATTGGTCTATAAACAAAAATACCAGTTGACTGGTCAGCTGTATAGCCTCTACACTGATGGAAATACCAGTTGACTGGTCAGCTGTATAGCCTCTACACTGATGGAAATACCAGTTGACTGGTCAGCTGTATAGCCTCTACACTGATGGAAATACCAGTTGACTGGTCAGCTGTATAGCCTCTACACTGATGGAAATACCAGTTGACTGGTCAGCTGTATAGCCTCTACACTGAGGGTCAGCTGTATAGCCTCTACACTGATGGAAATACCAGTTGACTGGTCAGCTGTATAGCCTCTACACTGAGGGTCAGCTGTATAGCCTCTACACTGATGGAAATACCAGTTGACTGGTCAGCTGTATAGCCTCTACACTGATGGAAATACCAGTTGACTGGTCAGCTGTATAGCCTCTACACTGATGGAAATACCAGTTGACTGGTCAGCTGTATAGCCTCCACACTGATGGAAATACCAGTTGACTGGTCAGTTGTATAGCCTCTACACTGATGGAAATACCAGTTGACTGGTCAGCTGTATAGCCTCTACACTGATGGAAATACCAGTTGACTGGTCAGTTGTATAGCCTCTACACTGATGGAAATACCAGTTGACTGGTCAGCTGTATAGCCTCTACACTGATGGAAATACCAGTTGACTGGTCAGCTGTATAGCCTCCACACTGATGGAAATACCTGTTGACTGAAGTTAAGGCTTGGTCGCAAATGAGTCTTCCAGATGGACAACGACCCCAAGCATAAGTTGAGGCAAAATGGCTTAAAGACAACAAAGTCAAGGTATTGGAGTGGCCATCACAAAGCCCTGACCTCAATCCCATAGAACATTTGTGGGCAGAACTGAAAAAGTGTGTGC
Source organism: Oncorhynchus gorbuscha (assembly GCF_021184085.1). Taxonomy (NCBI): domain Eukaryota; kingdom Metazoa; phylum Chordata; class Actinopteri; order Salmoniformes; family Salmonidae; genus Oncorhynchus; species Oncorhynchus gorbuscha. Next base: position 1,071,608 of record NC_060186.1, read on the forward strand.
GAACAAGGAGGCCTACAAACCTGACTCAGTTACACCAGCTCTGTCAGGAGGAATGGGACAAAATTCACCCAACTTATTCTGGGAAGCTTGTGGAAGGCTACCTGAAACTTTTGACCCAAGTTAAACAATTTAAAGGCAATGCTACCAAATACTAATTGACTGTATGTAATTATTTATTTATATTTATTTATTTATATTAATTTATATTTATTTATATATATTTATTTATATATATTTCTATATATATTTATTTATATTTCTATATATTTATTTATATATTTATATTTATTTATATATATTTATTTAAATTTATTTATTTATATATTTATTTTTATATATTTATTTATAGATATTTATTTATATGTATTTATATATTTATATTTATATATATTTAATTGTTAATTGAATTAATTATTAATTTATTTAATTATTTAAATTTATTTTTATATATTTATTTCTATACATATATTTATTTTTATATTTATTTATATATATTTATTTATAGATATTTATATATATTTATTTATATATATTTATATTTATTTATATATATTTATTTAAATTTATTTATATATATTTATTTATATATATATTTATTTTTATATATTTATTTATAGATATTTATATATATGTATTTATATATTTATATTTATTTATATATTTATATATATTTAATTATATATATTTATTTATATATATTTATATGTATTTATATATATTTATATATTTATATTTATTTATATATTTATATATATTTATATATATTTATTTATTTATATAAATATATATATATTTCTTATATATATAAATCCTAGGCCTATTGGTCGTATGAATCTGGGATCTATCGTCCCAAAACTGTCCCAGAGTCTGTTTGTCACAGGCTATTTCTTTCTCGACAAGCTGACCAATAGAATAGGTGGCCTAAACTTTTCTCCTATAGTAGATTGCCATAGGCTAGCGATGTTGCTGTTCTCTACTCGTTAACCCTGGCGCGGGCCCCCACCCTTCAAACTCCAGGATGTTGGTGAGAGAGTTGATGGAGGTCTGAGAGGGGGCGGAGTCATCCAGAGTCTCCTCCGCAGAGTCTTCCTCACTGGTCTCAGTCAGGTCCTCTCCGTCAGCTCCGCCATGACGTCTGTGGCCACCAGGTCTTCTGGAGCGCAGGGAGCTAAGGGGAGGGGAGGAGGGAGGGAGGGGAGAAGGGGGGGAAAGGGGGGAGGGGAAAGGAGGAGGAGGAGGGGGGAGGGAACACGTTTTTAATGCAAGACTGAAAAAAGAAGCTAATTGACATCTACAATAACAATAGAAATTGATTTTACATAGTGTTGTATATAAACAACTGTAGATGATCAATAACATGGGTAGATGACCAATAACATGGGTAGATGATCAATAACATGGGTAGATGTCTATAAACAACTGTAGATGATCAATAACATGGATAGATGATCAATAACATGGATAGATGATCAATAACATGGATAGATGATCAATAACATGGATAGATGTCTATAAACAACTGTAGATGATCAATAACATGGATAGATGTCTATAAACAACTGTAGATGATCAATAACATGGATAGATGATCAATAACATGGATAGATGATCAATAACATGGATAGATGATCAATAACATGGGTAGATGATCAATAACATGGGTAGATGTCTATAAACAACTGTAGATGATCAATAACATGGGTAGATGATCAATAACATGGGTAGATGATCAATAACATGGGTAGATGATCAATAACATGGATAGATGTCTATAAACAACTGTAGATGATCAATAACATGGATAGATGATCAATAACATGGGTAGGTGACCAATAACATGGGTAGTTGATCAATAACAAGGGTAGATGATCAATAACATGGATAGATGATCAATAACATGGGTAGATGTCTATAAACAACTGTAGATGATCAATAACATGGATAGATGATCAATAACATGGGTAGGTGACCAATAACATGGGTAGGTGACCAATAACATGGGTAGATGACCAATAACATGGGTAGATGACCAATAACATGGGTAGTTGATCAATAACAAGGGTAGATGATCAATAACATGGGTAGATGACCAATAACATGGATAGATGATCAATAACATGGGTAGATGACCAATAACATGGATAGATGATCAATAACATGGGTAGATGATCAATAACATGGGTAGATGTCTATAAACAACTGTAGATGATCAATAACATGGGTAGATGATACATAACATGGGTAGATGATCAATAACATGGGTAGATGATCAATAACATGGATAGATGATCAATAACATGGGTAGATGTCTATAAACAACTGTAGATGATCAATAACATGGGTAGATGATCAATAACATGGGTAGATGATCAATAACATGGGTAGATGATCAATAACATGGGTAGATGACCAATAACATGGGCAGTTGATCAATAACATGGGCAGTTGATCAATAACATGGGTAGATGATCAATAACATGGGTAGATGATCAATAACATGGGCAGTTGATCAATAACATGGGTAGATGATCAATAACATGGGTAGATGATCAATAACATGGGTAGATGATCAATAACATGAGTAGATGATCAATAACATGGGTAGATGACCAATAACATGGGTAGATGACCAATAACATGGGTAGATGATCAATAACATGGGTAGATGATCAATAACATGAGTAGATGATCAATAACATGGGTAGATGTATATAAACAGCTGTAAATGATCAATAACATGGGTAGATGATCAATAACATGGGTAGATGCTGCCCCCCAGTGGTAATCTGTACTAACTGCAGGTGGCACGCTGTACTTAGGGAAAGGGGATACCTAGTCACTGAAATGTGTCTTCAGCTTTTTACCCACAAACCCCTCTGACTCAGAGAGGGGCAGTGGGCTGCCAGAACCCACGTCATCGGGGCCCTGGGAGCTGCTGTTGTTAACTGCCTTAACCCACGTCATCGGGGCCCAGGGAGCTGCTGTTGTTAACTGCCTTAACCCACGTCATCGGGGCCCAGGGAGCTGCTGTTGTTAACTGCCTTAACCCACGTCATCGGGGCCCTGCTGTTGTTAACTGCCTTAACCCACGTCATTGGGGCCCAGGGAGCTGCTGTTGTTAACTGCCTTAACCCACGTCATCGGGGCCCAGGGAGCTGCTGTTGTTAACTGCCTTAACCCACGTCATCGGGGCCCTGCTGTTGTTAACTGCCTTAACCCACGTCATCGGGGCCCTGGGAGCTGCTGTTGTTAACTGCCTTGACCCACGTCATCGGGGCCCTGGGAGCTGCTGTTGTTAACTGCCTTAACCCACGTCATCGGGGCCCAGGGAGCTGCTGTTGTTAACTGCCTTAACTGCCTTAACCCACGTCATCGGGGCCCTGGGAGCTGCTGTTGTTAACTGCCTTGACCCACGTCATCGGGGCCCAGGGAGCTGCTGTTGTTAACTACCTTAACCCACGTCATCGGGGCCCAGGGAGCTGCTGTTGTTAACTGCCTTAACTGCCTTAACCCACGTCATCGGGGCCCAGGGAGCTGCTGTTGTTAACTGCCTTAACTGCCTTAACCCACGTCATCGGGGCCCTGGGAGCTGCTGTTGTTAACTGCCTTAACCCACGTCATCGGGGCCCAGGGAGCTGCTGTTGTTAACTGCCTTGACCCACGTCATCGGGGCCCAGGGAGCTGCTGTTGTTAACTGCCTTAACCCACGTCATCGGGGCCCTGGGAGCTGCTGTTGTTAACTGCCTTAACCCACGTCATCGGGGCCCTGGGAGCTGCTGTTGTTAACTGCCTTAACTGCCTTAACCCACGTCATCGGGGCCCTGGGAGCTGCTGTTGTTAACTGCCTTAACCCACGTCATCAGGGCCCAGGGGGCTGCTGTTGTTAACTGCCTTAACCCACGTCATCGGGGCCCTGGGAGCTGCTGTTGTTAACTGCCTCGCTCAACGGCAGAACGGAAGGTTTTCTCCCCCACCTTGTCAGCTCGGGGATTCAAACCAACAACCTTTCAGTTACTGGCCCAATGCTCTTAACCCGCTAGGCTACCTAGGCTTTGCACCAGTATCTATGGGGGCGGCAGGTAGCCTAGTGGTTAGAGCGTTGGACTAGTAACCAGCAGGTAGCCTAGTGGTTTGAGCGTTGGACTAGTAACCGAAAGGTTGCTGGATCAAATCCCCAAGCTGACAAAGTAAAAATCTGTCGTTCTGCCCCTGAACAAGACAGTTAACCCACTGTTCCTAGACCAGTTAACCCACTGTTCATAGACCAGTTAACCCACTGTTCCTAGACCAGTTAACCCACTGTTCCTAGACCAGTTAACCCACCGTTCCTAGACCAGTTAACCCACTGTTCCTAGACCAGTTAACCCACTGTTCCTAGACCAGTTAACCCCCTGTTCCTAGACCAGTTAACCCACTGTTCCTAGACCAGTTAACCCCCTGTTCCTAGACCAGTTAACCCACTGTTCCTAGACCAGTTAACCCCCTGTTCCTAGACCAGTTAACCCCCTGTTCCTAGACCAGTTAACCCACTGTTCCTAGACCAGTTAACCCACTGTTCCTAGACCAGTTAACCCCCTGTTCCTAGACCAGTTAACCCCCTGTTCCTAGACCAGTTAACCCACTGTTCCTAGACCAGTTAACCCACTGTTCCTAGACCAGTTAACCCACTGTTCCTAGACCAGTTAACCCACTGTTCCCCCGGTAGGCCGTCATTGTAAATAAGAATTAGTTCTTAACTGACTGGTGTAGGAACAGTGGGTTCCTGGTGTATGTCAATGGTAGTAGTGTACCTGCTGTGTGACTGCAGCCTCCGGTACTCTGCCCTCACTTCCTCCAAGCTGCACGGCCCGTCTTCATTCCCGAGGAATATCCCTAAACACATGTCGGTCAATAAGAAACCGTGCCCTTAATCACAGAGCTTTTCTGTACACATCAAAAGGGCATCGGGCTCCTCTCACCTTTCAGTAGCATCAGTCTGCTCAGGTGGGCTTCCTGCTCTTTCAGAAATCCTTTGGCGTGGTCCAAGATCTTCCACTGACCGACCAGACAACATTACAATCACACTTTACAATACAACACATTCAACTGAGGTTTCCACTGTTATCTGATCCATAATACCAATTTATCACCAGGTAGGTGAAGATCTACCTGCCTCACCAGGGAGGTGAAGATCTACCTGCATCACCAGGTAGGTGAATATCTACCTGCAGGGCCAGGTAGGTGAAGATCTACCTGCCTCACCAGGTAGGTGAAGATCTACCTGCCTCACCAGGTAGGTGAAGATCTACCTGCCTCACCAGGTAGGTGAAGATCAACCTGCATCACCAGGTAGGTGAAGATCTACCTGCCTCACCAGGTAGGTGAAGATCTACCTGCATCACCAGGTAGGTGAAGATCTACCTGCCTCACCAGGTAGGTGAAGATCTACATGCATGGCCAGGTAGGTGAAGATCTACATGCATGGCCAGGTAGGTGAAGATCTACCTGTATGGCCAGGTAGGTGAAGATCTAACTGTATGGCCAGGCAGGTGAAGATCTACCTGTATGGCCAGGCAGGTGAGGATCTACCTGTATGGCCAGGCAGGTGAGGATCTACCTGTATGGCCAGGTAGGTGAAGATTTACCTGCATGGCCAGGTAGGTGAAGATCTACCTGCATCACCAGGTAGGTGAAGATCTACCTGCCTCACCAGGTAGGTGAAGATCTACTTGCATCACCAGGTAGGTGAAGATCTACCTGCCTCACCAGGTAGGTGAAGATCTACCTGCCTCACCAGGTAGGTGAAGATCTACCTGTATGGCCAGGCAGGTGAGGATCTACCTGCATGGCCAGGTAGGTGAAGATCTACCTGCATGGCCAGGTAGGTGAAGATCTACCTGCATGGCCAGGTAGGTGAAGATATACCTGCATGGCCAGGTAGGTGAAGATGTTTTTGGAAAGTAGAGAACGTCGACAATAACCAGTAACTTTGAATCAGAAAAGTATACCCTCCCTACCAAATCACCCCCTCTCTACCCAGAAACAGTTAGCCAGCTAACCCGAAATCACACCCTCTCTACCCAGAAACAGTTAGCTAGCTAACCCCAAATCACCCCCTCTCTACCCAGCAACAGTTAGCCCCAAATCACCCCCTCTCTACCCAGCAACAGTTAGCCAGCTAGCCCCTAATCACACCCTCTCTACCCAGAAACAGTTAGCTAGCTAGCCCCAAATCACACCCTCTCTACCCAGAAACAGTTAGCCAGCTAACCCCAAATCACCCCCTCTCTACCCAGCAACAGTTAGCTAGCTAACCCGAAATCACCCCCTCTCTACCCAGAAACAGTTAGCTAGCTAGCCCCAAATCACCCCCTCTCTACCCAGAAACAGTTAGCTAGCTAGCCCCAAATCACCCCCTCTCTACCCAGAAACAGTTAGCTAGCTAGCCCCAAATCACCCCCTCTCTACCCAGAAACAGTTAGCTAGCTAGCCCCAAATCATCCCCTCTCTACCCAGAAACAGTTAGCCCCAAATCATACCCTCTCTAACCAGAAACAGTTAGCCCCAAATCACACACTCTACCCAGCAACAGATAGCCCCAAATCACAACCTCTCTACCCAGCAACAGATAGCCCCAAATCACACCCTCTCTACCCAAAAACAGTTAGCTAGCTAGCCCCAAATCACACCCTCTCTACCCAAAAACAGTTAGCTAGCTAGCCCCAAATCACACCCTCTCTATCCAACAACAGTTAGCCAGCTAACCCCAAATCACCCCCTTTCTACCCAGCAACAGTTAGCCAGCTAACCCCAAATCACACCCTCTCTACCCAGCAACAGTTAGCCAGCTAGCCCCAAATCACACCCTCTCTACCCAGCAACAGTTAGCTAGCTAGCCCCAAATCACACTCTCTCTATCCAGCAACAGTTAGCCAGCTAGCCCCAATCACACTCTACCCAGCAACAGTTAGCTAGCTAGCCCCAAATCACACCCTCTCTACCCAGCAAGTTAGCCCCAAATCACACTCTACCCAGCAACAGTTAGTTAGCCAGCTAGCCCCAGATCACACTCTCTCTACCCAGCAACAGTTAGCCCAGCAACAGTTAGCCAGCTAGCCCCAAATCATACCCTCTCTACCCAGCAACAGTTAGCTAGCTAGCCCCAAATCACACCCTCTCTACCCAGCAACAGTTGGCTAGCTAGCCCGAAATCACCCTCTCTACCCAGCAACAGTTAGCCCCAAATCACACCCTCTCTACCCAGCAACAGTTAGCTAGCTAGCCCGAAATCACCCTCTCTACCCAGCAACAGTTAGCCCCAAATCACACCCTCTCTACCCAGCAATAGTTAGCCCCAAATCACACCCTCTCTACCCAGAAACAGTTAGCTAGCTAGCTCCAAATCACACCCTCTCTACCCAGCAACAGTTAGCCCCAAATCACACCCTCTCTACCGAGCAACAGTTAGCCCCAAATCACACCCTCTCTACCCAGCAACAGTTAGCTAGCTAGCCCGAAATCACACCCTCTCTACCCAGCAACAGTTAGCTAGCTAGCCCCAAATCACACACTCTCTATCCAGCAACAGATAGCCAGCTAGCCCCAATCACACTCTACCCAGCAACAGTTAGCTAGCTAGCCCCAAATCACACCCTCTCTACCCAGCAAGTTAGCCCCAAATCACACTCTACCCAGCAACAGTTAGCCCAGCAACAGTTAGCCAGCTAGCCCCAAATCATACCCTCTCTACCCAGCAACAGTTAGCTAGCTAGCCCCAAATCACACTCTCCCCAGCAACAGTTAGCCCAGCAACAGTTAGCCAGCTAGCCCCAAATCATACCTTAGCCAGTTAGCCCCAAATCACACCCTCTCTACCCAGAAACAGTTAGCTAGCTAGCTCCAAATCACACCCTCTCTAACCAGCAACAGTTAGCTAGCTAGCCCGAAATCACACCCTCTCTACCCAGAAACAGTTAGCTAGCTAGCCCCAAATCACACCCTCTTTACCCAGAAACAGTTAGCTAGCTAGCCCCAAATCACACCCTCTCTACCCAGCAACAGTTAGCTAGCTAGCCCCAAATCACACTCTCTCTATCCAGCAACAGTTAGCCAGCTAGCCCCAATCACACTCTACCCAGCAACAGTTAGCTAGCTAGCCCCAAATCACACCCTCTCTACCCAGCAAGTTAGCCCCAAATCACACTCTACCCAGCAACAGTTAGCCAGCTAGCCCCAGATCACACTCTCTCTACCCAGCAACAGTTAGCCCAGCAACAGTTAGCCAGCTAGCCCCAAATCATACCCTCTCTACCCAGCAACAGTTAGCTAGCTAGCCCCAAATCACACCCTCTCTACCCAGCAACAGTTAGCTAGCTAGCCTGAAATAACCCTCTCTACCCAGCAACATTTAGTCCCAAATCACACCCTCTCTACCCAGCAACAGTTAGCTAGCTAGCCCGAAATCACCCTCTCTACCCAGCAACAGTTAGCCCCAAATCACACCCTCTCTACCCAGCAACAGTTAGCCCCAAATCACACCCTCTCTACCCAGCAAGTTAGCCCCAAATCACACTCTACCCAGCAACAGTTAGCCCAGCAACAGTTAGCCAGCTAGCCCCAAATCATACCCTCTCTACCCGGCAACAGTTAGCTAGCTAGCCCCAAATCACACTCTCCCCAGCAACAGTTAGCCCAGCAACAGTTAGCCAGCTAGCCCCAAATCATACCCTCTCTACCCAGCAACAGTTAGCCAGTTAGCCCCATATCACACCCTCTCTACCCAGAAACAGTTAGCTAGCTAGCTCCAAATCACACCCTCTCTAACCAGCAACAGTTAGCTAGCTAGCCCGAAATCACACCCTCTTTACCCAGAAACAGTTAGCTAGCTAGCCCCAAATCACACCCTCTCTACGCAGCAACAGTTAGCCAGCTAACCCCAAATCACACCCTCTCTACCCAACAACAGCTAGCCCCAAATCACACCCTCTCTACCCAACAACAGTTAGCCCCTAATCACAATCTCTCTACCCAGAAACAGTTAGCCAGTTAGCCCCTAATCACACCCTCTCTACCCAGAAACAGTTAGCCAGTTAGCCCCTAATCACACCCTCTCTACCCAGAAACAGTTAGCCCCTAATCACACCCTCTCTACCCAACATCAGTTAGCCCCAAATCACACCCTCTCTACCCAGAAACAGTTAGCTAGCTAGCCCCAAATCACACTCTACCCAGCAACAGTTAGCCAGCTAGCCCCTAATCACACCCTCTCTACCCAGAAACAGTTAGCCAGTTAGCCCCTAATCACACCCTCTCTACCCAGAAACAGTTAGCCCCTAATCACACCCTCTCTAACCAGCAACAGTTAGCCCCTAATCACACCCTCTCTACCCAGCAACAGTTAGCCCCTAATCACACCCTCTCTAACCAGCAACAGTTAGCCCCAAATCACACCCTCTCTACCCAGAAACAGTTAGCCCCAAATCACACCCTCTCTACCCAAAAACAGTTAGCCCCAAATCACACTCTCTCTACCCAGAAACAGTTACCCAGTTAGCACCTAATCACACCCTCTCTACCCAGAAACAGTCAGCCCCAAATCACACTCTCTCTACCCAGAAACAGTTACCCAGTTAGCACCTAATCACACCCTCTCTACCCAGAAACAGTCAGCCCCTAATCACACCCTCTCTACCCAGAAACAGTCAGCCCCTAATCACACCCTCTCTACCCAACAACAGTTAGCCCCTAATCACACCCTCTCTACCCAGAAACAGTTAGCCCCTAATCACACCCTCTCTACCCAGAAACAGTTAGCCCCTAATCACACCCTCTCTACCCAACAACAGTTACCCAGTTAGCACCTAATCACACCCTCTCTACCCAGAAACAGTCAGCCCCTAATCACACCCTCTCTACCCAGAAACAGTCAGCCCCTAATCACACCCTCTCTACCCAACAACAGTTAGCCCCTAATCACACCCTCTCTACCCAGAAACAGTTAGCCCCTAATCACACCCTCTCTACCCAGAAACAGTTAGCCCCTAATCACACCCTCTCTACCCAACAACAGTTAGCCCCTAATCACACCCTCTCTACCCAACAACAGTTAGCCCCTAATCACACCCTCTCTACCCAACAACAGTTACCCAGTCAGCCCCTAATCACACCCTCTCTACCCAACAACAGTCAGCCCCTAATCACACCCTCTCTACCCAGAAACAGTTAGCCCTAATCACACCCTCTCTACCCAGAAACAGTTAGCCCCTAATCACACCCTCTCTACCCAACAACAGTCAGCCCCTAATCACACCCTCTCTACCCAGAAACAGTTAGCCCCTAATCACACCCTCTCTACCCAGAAACAGTTAGCCCCTAATCACACCCTCTACCCAGAAACAGTTAGCCCCTAATCACACCCTCTCTACCCAGAAACAGTTAGCCAGTTAGCCCCAAATCACACCCTCTCTACCCAGCAATAGTTAGCCCCAAATCACACCCTCTCTACCCAGAAACAGTTAGCTAGCTAGCTCCAAATCACACCCTCTCTACCCAGCAACAGTTAGCCCCAAATCACACCCTCTCTACCGAGCAACAGTTAGCCCCAAATCACACCCTCTCTACCCAGCAACAGTTAGCTAGCTAGCCCGAAATCACACCCTCTCTACCCAGCAACAGTTAGCTAGCTAGCCCCAAATCACACACTCTCTATCCAGCAACAGATAGCCAGCTAGCCCCAATCACACTCTACCCAGCAACAGTTAGCTAGCTAGCCCCAAATCACACCCTCTCTACCCAGCAAGTTAGCCCCAAATCACACTCTACCCAGCAACAGTTAGCCCAGCAACAGTTAGCCAGCTAGCCCCAAATCATACCCTCTCTACCCAGCAACAGTTAGCTAGCTAGCCCCAAATCACACTCTCCCCAGCAACAGTTAGCCCAGCAACAGTTAGCCAGCTAGCCCCAAATCATACCCTCTCTACCCAGCAACAGTTAGCCAGTTAGCCCCAAATCACACCCTCTCTACCCAGAAACAGTTAGCTAGCTAGCTCCAAATCACACCCTCTCTAACCAGCAACAGTTAGCTAGCTAGCCCGAAATCACACCCTCTCTACCCAGAAACAGTTAGCTAGCTAGCCCCAAATCACACCCTCTTTACCCAGAAACAGTTAGCTAGCTAGCCCCAAATCACACCCTCTCTACCCAGCAACAGTTAGCTAGCTAGCCCCAAATCACACTCTCTCTATCCAGCAACAGTTAGCCAGCTAGCCCCAATCACACTCTACCCAGCAACAGTTAGCTAGCTAGCCCCAAATCACACCCTCTCTACCCAGCAAGTTAGCCCCAAATCACACTCTACCCAGCAACAGTTAGCCAGCTAGCCCCAGATCACACTCTCTCTACCCAGCAACAGTTAGCCCAGCAACAGTTAGCCAGCTAGCCCCAAATCATACCCTCTCTACCCAGCAACAGTTAGCTAGCTAGCCCCAAATCACACCCTCTCTACCCAGCAACAGTTAGCTAGCTAGCCTGAAATCACCCTCTCTACCCAGCAACATTTAGTCCCAAATCACACCCTCTCTACCCAGCAACAGTTAGCTAGCTAGCCCGAAATCACCCTCTCTACCCAGCAACAGTTAGCCCCAAATCACACCCTCTCTACCCAGCAACAGTTAGCCCCAAATCACACCCTCTCTACCCAGCAAGTTAGCCCCAAATCACACTCTACCCAGCAACAGTTAGCCCAGCAACAGTTAGCCAGCTAGCCCCAAATCATACCCTCTCTACCCGGCAACAGTTAGCTAGCTAGCCCCAAATCACACTCTCCCCAGCAACAGTTAGCCCAGCAACAGTTAGCCAGCTAGCCCCAAATCATACCCTCTCTACCCAGCAACAGTTAGCCAGTTAGCCCCATATCACACCCTCTCTACCCAGAAACAGTTAGCTAGCTAGCTCCAAATCACACCCTCTCTAACCAGCAACAGTTAGCTAGCTAGCCCGAAATCACACCCTCTTTACCCAGAAACAGTTAGCTAGCTAGCCCCAAATCACACCCTCTCTACGCAGCAACAGTTAGCCAGCTAACCCCAAATCACACCCTCTCTACCCAACAACAGCTAGCCCCAAATCACACCCTCTCTACCCAACAACAGTTAGCCCCTAATCACAATCTCTCTACCCAGAAACAGTTAGCCAGTTAGCCCCTAATCACACCCTCTCTACCCAGAAACAGTTAGCCAGTTAGCCCCTAATCACACCCTCTCTACCCAGAAACAGTTAGCCCCTAATCACACCCTCTCTACCCAACATCAGTTAGCCCCAAATCACACCCTCTCTACCCAGAAACAGTTAGCTAGCTAGCCCCAAATCACACTCTACCCAGCAACAGTTAGCCAGCTAGCCCTAATCACACCCTCTCTACCCAGAAACAGTTAGCCCTAATCACACCCTCTCTAACCAGCAACAGTTAGCCCCTAATCACACCTCTCTACCCAGCAACAGTTAGCCCCTAATCACACCCTCTCTAACCAGCAACAGTTAGCCCCAAATCACACCTCTCTACCCAGAAACAGTTAGACCCAAATCACACCCTCTCTACCCAAAAACAGTTAGCCCCAAATCACACTCTCTCTACCCAGAAACAGTTACCCAGTTAGCACCTAATCACACCCTCTCTACCCAGAAACAGTCAGCCCCAAATCACACTCTCTCTACCCAGAAACAGTTACCCAGTTAGCACCTAATCACACCCTCTCTACCCAGAAACAGTCAGCCCCTAATCACACCCTCTCTACCCAGAAACAGTCAGCCCCTAATCACACCCTCTCTACCCAACAACAGTTAGCCCCTAATCACACCCTCTCTACCCAGAAACAGTTAGCCCCTAATCACACCCTCTCTACCCAGAAACAGTTAGCCCCTAATCACACCCTCTCTACCCAACAACAGTTAGCCCCTAATCACACCCTCTCTACCCAACAACAGTTAGCCCCTAATCACACCCTCTCTACCCAACAACAGTTACCCAGTCAGCCCCTAATCACACCCTCTCTACCCAACAACAGTCAGCCCCTAATCACACCCTCTCTACCCAGAAACAGTTAGCCCCTAATCACACCCTCTCTACCCAGAAACAGTTAGCCCCTAATCACACCCTCTCTACCCAACAACAGTCAGCCCCTAATCACACCCTCTCTACCCAGAAACAGTTAGCCCCTAATCACACCCTCTCTACCCAGAAACAGTTAGCCCCTAATCACACCCTCTCTACCCAGAAACAGTTAGCCCCTAATCACACCCTCTCTACCCAGAAACAGTTAGCCAGTTAGCCCCAAATCACACCCTCTCTACCCAGCAATAGTTAGCCCCAAATCACACCCTCTCTACCCAGAAACAGTTAGCTAGCTAGCTCCAAATCACACCCTCTCTACCCAGCAACAGTTAGCCCCAAATCACACCCTTTCTACCGAGCAACAGTTAGCCCCAAATCACACCCTCTCTACCCAGCAACAGTTAGCTAGCTAGCCCGAAATCACACCCTCTCTACCCAGCAACAGTTAGCTAGCTAGCCCCAAATCACACACTCTCTATCCAGCAACAGATAGCCAGCTAGCCCCAATCACACTCTACCCAGCAACAGTTAGCTAGCTAGCCCCAAATCACACCCTCTCTACCCAGCAAGTTAGCCCCAAATCACACTCTACCCAGCAACAGTTAGCCCAGCAACAGTTAGCCAGCTAGCCCCAAATCATACCCTCTCTACCCAGCAACAGTTAGCTAGCTAGCCCCAAATCACACTCTCCCCAGCAACAGTTAGCCCAGCAACAGTTAGCCAGCTAGCCCCAAATCATACCCTCTCTACCCAGCAACAGTTAGCCAGTTAGCCCCAAATCACACCTCTCTACCCAGAAACAGTTAGCTAGCTAGCTCCAAATCACACCCTCTCTAACCAGCAACAGTTAGCTAGCTAGCCCGAAATCACACCCTCTCTACCCAGAAACAGTTAGCTAGCTAGCCCCAAATCACACCCTCTTTACCCAGAAACAGTTAGCTAGCTAGCCCCAAATCACACCCTCTCTACCCAGCAACAGTTAGCTAGCTAGCCCCAAATCACACTCTCTCTATCCAGCAACAGTTAGCCAGCTAGCCCCAATCACACTCTACCCAGCAACAGTTAGCTAGCTAGCCCCAAATCACACCCTCTACCCAGCAAGTTAGCCCCAAATCACACTCTACCCAGCAACAGTTAGCCAGCTAGCCCCAGATCACACTCTCTCTACCCAGCAACAGTTAGCCCAGCAACAGTTAGCCAGCTAGCCCCAAATCATACCCTCTCTACCCAGCAACAGTTAGCTAGCTAGCCCCAAATCACACCTCTCTACCCAGCAACAGTTAGCTAGCTAGCCTGAAATCACCCTCTCTACCCAGCAACATTTAGTCCCAAATCACACCCTCTCTACCCAGCAACAGTTAGCTAGCTAGCCCGAAATCACCCTCTCTACCCAGCAACAGTTAGCCCCAAATCACACCCTCTCTACCCAGCAACAGTTAGCCCCAAATCACACCCTCTCTACCCAGCAAGTTAGCCCCAAATCACACTCTACCCAGCAACAGTTAGCCCAGCAACAGTTAGCCAGCTAGCCCCAAATCATACCCTCTCTACCCGGCAACAGTTAGCTAGCTAGCCCCAAATCACACTCTCCCCAGCAACAGTTAGCCCAGCAACAGTTAGCCAGCTAGCCCCAAATCATACCCTCTCTACCCAGCAACAGTTAGCCAGTTAGCCCCATATCACACCCTCTCTACCCAGAAACAGTTAGCTAGCTAGCTCCAAATCACACCCTCTCTAACCAGCAACAGTTAGCTAGCTAGCCCGAAATCACACCCTCTTTACCCAGAAACAGTTAGCTAGCTAGCCCCAAATCACACCCTCTCTACGCAGCAACAGTTAGCCAGCTAACCCCAAATCACACCCTCTCTACCCAACAACAGCTAGCCCCAAATCACACCCTCTCTACCCAACAACAGTTAGCCCCTAATCACAATCTCTCTACCCAGAAACAGTTAGCCAGTTAGCCCCTAATCACACCCTCTACCCAGAAACAGTTAGCCAGTTAGCCCCTAATCACACCCTCTCTACCCAGAAACAGTTAGCCCCTAATCACACCCTCTCTACCCAACATCAGTTAGCCCCAAATCACACCCTCTCTACCCAGAAACAGTTAGCTAGCTAGCCCCAAATCACACTCTACCCAGCAACAGTTAGCCAGCTAGCCCCTAATCACACCCTCTCTACCCAGAAACAGTTAGCCCCTAATCACACCCTCTCTAACCAGCAACAGTTAGCCCCTAATCACACCCTCTCTACCCAGCAACAGTTAGCCCCTAATCACACCCTCTCTAACCAGCAACAGTTAGCCCCAAATCACACCCTCTCTACCCAGAAACAGTTAGCCCCAAATCACACCCTCTCTACCCAAAAACAGTTAGCCCCAAATCACACTCTCTCTACCCAGAAACAGTTACCCAGTTAGCACCTAATCACACCCTCTCTACCCAGAAACAGTCAGCCCCAAATCACACTCTCTCTACCCAGAAACAGTTACCCAGTTAGCACCTAATCACACCCTCTCTACCCAGAAACAGTCAGCCCCTAATCACACCCTCTCTACCCAGAAACAGTCAGCCCCTAATCACACCCTCTCTACCCAACAACAGTTAGCCCCTAATCACACCCTCTCTACCCAGAAACAGTTAGCCCCTAATCACACCCTCTCTACCCAACAACAGTTAGCCCCTAATCACACCCTCTCTACCCAACAACAGTTACCCAGTCAGCCCCTAATCACACCCTCTCTACCCAACAACAGTCAGCCCCTAATCACACCCTCTCTACCCAGAAACAGTTAGCCCCTAATCACACCCTCTCTACCCAGAAACAGTTAGCCCCTAATCACACCCTCTCTACCCAACAACAGTCAGCCCCTAATCACACCCTCTCTACCCAGAAACAGTTAGCCCCTAATCACACCCTCTCTACCCAGAAACAGTCAGCCCCTAATCACACCCTCTCTACCCAGAAACAGTTAGCCCCTAATCACACCCTCTACCCAGAAACAGTTAGCCCCTAATCACACCCTCTCTACCCAGAAACAGTTAGCCAGTTAGCCCCTAATCACACCCTCTCTACCCAGAAACAGTTAGCCAGTTAGCCCCTAATCACACCCTCTCTACCCAGAAACAGTTAGCCAGTTAGCCCCTAATCACACCCTCTCTACCCAACAACAGTCAGCCCTAATCACACCCTCTCTACCCAACAACAGTCAGCCCCTAATCACACCCTCTCTACCCAACAACAGTCAGCCCCTAATCACACCCTCTCTACCCAACAACAGTCAGCCCCTAATCACACCCTCTCTACCCAACAACAGTTAGCCCCTAATCACACCCTCTCTACCCAACAACAGTTACCCAGTCAGCCCCTAATCACACCCTCTCTACCCAACAACAGTCAGCTATATATATATATATATACCTAATCACACTCTCTCTCTATATATAATATATAAATATTTCCACACAACAGTCAGCCAACACATGAAGGAGAGGAAGGAGGAAGATAATGTCAGATTGTTAGCCATCTGTATATTTCTGTCACCTTAGCAGGCATCTTGTCGGATGTGGGACAGACCACGGTGTTGAGTGTCTCGAACAGGCTGGCCAGGTTGGCCCGGTGTCGGGCCTGCAGAGCCCGTCTTCTCTCCTTCCGGTGCTCCTCCGTGTCCCGTTTCCTCCGGAGCCCGGTCGGACCGGTACGGCCTCGTCTGGACATCCTGATGTATTCATGGGTTATATATAAAATAATAACAATAATAAGACACTACACGGGTTATTAAGAGTTATATCGGTCAACAACAACAAGATGGCTGCCGAGCACTGATTTATCTGTTTTTAGATACTTAATGATTAAGTTTAGAGTTGGATAATATATCCACAGACCTTATTATGTTGTTGTTGCTACCTTACCTTTCTGAAATCTTTTATAAATGTTATGTTAACAAACTGTCCGCGTTTTCTGTCCAATTGTTATGGGAAATGATCTATAGTGTGATGAACGGCGGTAAAGAGGCTCCAACCGTCTCATCCACCGGCAGTATTGAGATCAGTGATGCCAATTTAGCAATTTTGTTGTTAGATTTAGAAACGTTTCAGAGTACCCAAGCAACAAAAATAATAATCAAACTGCACCTAGCAACAAATTTAGCTACTTAAAAAAAAAAAAAACTTTTAGCAACTTTTGATGAAGTGACTCAAACGCTCAAATGCATTTTTCCTCTAAATGACACACAAAAAAACCCGATGTTCTCGGTCACAACACGTGTCTGGCCGTTAAAATGCATTTTTTCCTCTAAATGACACCAAAAACCCGATGTTCTCGGTCACAACACACGTGTCTGGCCGTTAAAATGCATTTTTTCCTCTAAATGACACCAAAAACCCGATGTTCTCGGTCACAACACACGTGTCTGGCCGTTAAAATGCATTTTTTCCTCTAAATGACACCAAAAACCCGATGTTCTCGGTCACAACACACGTGTCTGGCTGCAGAAATGCGTTGTGCGTGACGTCAGCAGCGGGTGCTCAGCAGCAATTTCGGTAAATTGCAAATTCATCGTCGGCTGACTGCTGCAGTAGTTAGTAGTAGTGGTGGTAGTACGGGTTCCACGAGACAAAACCCCAATGAATATAGATGGTCACAAATGTTTTGATCCTGGACAGAACTTACAACATCAATCAACATTGTACAGAAAGGAGTGGGAGTCTGTACCTGAATTTAAAGGGGGTCAGAAGCCGGTAATTGGGGGTGATTGACGGGCAATACTGTGCGTACTGCAAATCAGAAATGGTTTGCAAAAAAAAAAATATGACATCAAAAAAATATTGTGCAACAGCAAAGTATATAAATAAATCAAAACCTTTCAACCCCACAACGCCGTCCACATCACCACAGGTGGTTAAGAAAGTGGAGAACTGCAGAAGTACAGAAGCAACTATAGCAATGGCCACTGCAAAGCTTTGTTCGATGCTAGCATGCGACCATTTAAAGTATGGCCTGCAAAGCATTATTCGATGCTAGCATGCGACCATTTAAAGTATGGCCTGCAAAGCTTTGTTCGATGCTAGCATGCGACCATTTAAAGTATGGCCTGCAACGCATTGTTCGATGCTAGCATGCGACCATTTAAAGTATGGCCTGCAACGCATTGTTCGATGCTAGCATGCAACCATTTAAAGTATGGCCTGCAAAGCATTGTAAGTATGGCCTGCAAAGCATTGTTCGATGCTAGCATGCGACCATTTAAAGTATGGCCTGCAAAGCATTGTTCGATGCTAGCATGCGACCATTTAAAGTATGGCCTGTAAGCATTGTTCGATGCTAGCATGCGACCATTTAAAGTATGGCCTGCAAAGCATTGTTCGATGCTAGCATGCGACCATTTAAAGTATGGCCTGCAAAGCATTGTTCGATGCTAGCATGCGACCATTTAAAGTATGGCCTGCAAAGCATTGTTCGATGCTAGCATGCGACCATTTAAAGTATGGCCTGCAAAGCATTGTTCGATGCTAGTATGCGACCATTTAACGTATGGCCTGCAACGCTGCCTTTTCAGATTCTGTGGCAGCAACAAACTTCCTAATGGACCGCACCAAGTGCACAGAAATGATTAGGGGAGTACTGGCTCCTTATTTTCCTGAAAAGGGTAACATCAGATGTGTAGGGGATGAGAAGTTCAGTCTCCTTTTAGATGAGTCCACTGATGTGAGTGTCTCAATACCTGGGTGTGGTTATTTGGTATTCCAACGCTAAAAAAAACGAACCGTTGTGTCCACATTTCTCAGGCTGGTTGAATTGAAGGGGGGCGATGCCAGATCAATAGTAGAGGCGGTAATTGAATTTCTTGAGAAGTGTAACCTTAAAAAAGATACTCTTCAAGGTATTGGCACTGATAATGCGTTTGTGATGACTGGGGTGCACAATATTTTAAAGGAAGAATGTGCATTTCCCAATTTGGTTTTCAGTCTTTACAATTGGCTGTCAGTGCAGCATCCACAGAACCCATCCCTAGGAGTGTTGAGTACTTAAACCATCCCTAGGAGTGTTGAGTACTTAAACCATCCCTAGGAGTGTTGAGTACTTCATCAGGGAACCCATCCCTAGGAGTGTTGAGTACTTAAACCATCCCTAGGAGTGTTGAGTACTTAAACCATCCCTAGGAGTGTTGAGTACTTCATCAGGGAACCCATCCCTAGGAGTGTTGAGTACTTAAACCATCCCTAGGAGTGTTGAGTACTTCATCAGGGAACCCATCCCTAGGAGTGTTGAGTACTTAAACCATCCCTAGGAGTGTTGAGTACTTAAACCATCCCTAGGAGTGTTGAGTACTTAAACCATCCCTAGGAGTGTTGAGTACTTAAACCATCCCTAGGAGTGTTGAGTACTTCATCAGGGAACCCATCCCTAGGAGTGTTGAGTACTTAAACCATCCCTAGGAGTGTTGAGTACTTAAACCATCCCTAGGTGTGTTGAGTACTTAAACCATCCCTAGGAGTGTTGAGTACTTAAACCATCCCTAGGAGTGTTGAGTACTTAAACCATCCCTAGGAGTGTTGAGTACTTAAACCATCCCTAGGAGTGTTGAGTACTTAATCAGGGAACCCATCCCTAGGAGTGTTGAGTACTTAAACCATCCCTAGGAGTGTTGAGTACTTCATCAGGGAACCCATCCCTAGGAGTGTTGAGTACTTAAACCATCCCTAGGAGTGTTGAGTACTTAAACCATCCCTAGGTGTGTTGAGTACTTAAACCTCTCCTTGCCATTCATATGAAACGGTGGTGTCTCTCCTTACCATTCATATGAAACGGTGGTGTCTCTCCTGGTGTCTCTCCTGGTGTCTCTCCTTGCCATTCATATGAAACGGTGGTGTCTCTCCTTGCCATTCATATGAAACAGTTGTCTCTCCTTACCATTCATATGAAACGGTGTCTCTCCTTACCATTCATATGAAACGGTGGTGTCTCTCCTTGCCATTCATATGAAACGGTGGTGTTTCTCCTGGTGTCTCTCCTGGTGTCTCTCCTGGTGTCTCTCCTTGCCGTTCATATGAAACGGTGGTGTCTCTCCTTACCATTCATATGAAACTGTGGTGTTTCTCCTGGTGTCTCTCCTTGCCATTCATATGAAACGGTGGTGTCTCTCCTGGTGTCTCTCCTTACCATTCATATGAAACGGTGGTGTTCCTCCTCCTACCATTCATATGAACGGTGGTGTCTCTCCTGGTGTCTCTCCTTGCCATTCATATGAAACGG
>NC_060186.1:1092051-1179551 GCF_021184085.1 Oncorhynchus gorbuscha
ATATGAATGGCAAGGAGAGACACCAGGAGAGACACCACCGTTTCATATGAATGGTAAGGAGAGACACCACCGTTTCATATGAATGGTAAGGAGAGACACCAGGAGAGACACCACCGTTTCATATGAATGGCAAGGAGAGACACCAGGAGAAACACCACAGTTTCATATGAATGGTAAGGAGAGACACCACCGTTTCATATGAACGGCAAGGAGAGACACCAGGAGAGACACCAGGAGAGACACCAGGAGAAACACCACCGTTTCATATGAATGGCAAGGAGAGACACCACCGTTTCATATGAATGGTAAGGAGAGACACCGTTTCATATGAATGGTAAGGAGAGACAACTGTTTCATATGAATGGCAAGGAGAGACACCACCGTTTCATATGAATGGCAAGGAGAGACACCAGGAGAGACACCAGGAGAGACACCACCGTTTCATATGAATGGTAAGGAGAGACACCACCGTTTCATATGAATGGCAAGGAGAGGTTTAAGTACTCAACACACCTAGGGATGGTTTAAGTACTCAACACTCCTAGGGATGGTTTAAGTACTCAACACTCCTAGGGATGGGTTCCCTGATGAAGTACTCAACACTCCTAGGATGGTTTAAGTACTCAACACTCCTAGGGATGGGTTCCCTGATTAAGTACTCAACACTCCTAGG
Organism: Oncorhynchus gorbuscha; assembly: GCF_021184085.1. Taxonomy (NCBI): domain Eukaryota; kingdom Metazoa; phylum Chordata; class Actinopteri; order Salmoniformes; family Salmonidae; genus Oncorhynchus; species Oncorhynchus gorbuscha. The sequence goes on from NC_060186.1 coordinate 1,092,725, forward strand.
ATGGTTTAAGTACTCAACACTCCTAGGGATGGTTTAAGTACTCAACACTCCTAGGGATGGTTTAAGTACTCAACACTCCTAGGGATGGTTTAAGTACTCAACACTCCTAGGGATGGTTTAAGTACTCAACACTCCTAGGGATGGTTTAAGTACTCAACACTCCTAGGGATGGGTTCCCTGATGAAGTACTCAACACTCCTAGGGATGGTTTAAGTACTCAACACTCCTAGGGATGGTTTAAGTACTCAACACTCCTAGGGATGGTTTAAGTACTCAACACTCCTAGGGATGGGTTCCCTGATGAAGTACTCAACACTCCTAGGGATGGTTTAAGTACTCAACACTCCTAGGGATGGGTTCCCTGATGAAGTACTCAACACTCCTAGGATGGTTTAAGTACTCAACACTCCTAGGATGGTTTAAGTACTCAACACTCCTAGGGATGGGTTCCCTGATGAAGTACTCAACACTCCTAGGGATGGTTTAAGTACTCAACACTCCTAGGGATGGTTTAAGTACTCAACACTCCTAGGGATGGGTTCTGTGGATGCTGCACTGACAGCCAATTGTAAAGACTGAAAACCAAATTGGGAAATGCACATTCTTCCTTTAAAATATTGTGCACCCCAGTCATCACAAACGCATTATCAGTGCCAATACCTTGAAGAGTATCTTTTTTAAGGTTACACTTCTCAAGAAATTCAATTACCGCCTCTACTATTGATCTGGCATCGCCCCCCTTCAATTCAACCAGCCTGAGAAATGTGGACACAACGGTTCGTTTTTTTTAGCGTTGGAATACCAAATAACCACACCCAGGTATTGAGACACTCACATCAGTGGACTCATCTAAAAGGAGACTGAACTTCTCATCCCCTACACATCTGATGTTACCCTTTTCAGGAAAATAAGGAGCCAGTACTCCCTAATCATTTCTGTGCACAATTGGCTGCAGGTCCATTAGGAAGTTTGTTGCTGCCACAGAATCTGAAAAGGCAGCGTTGCAGGCCATACGTTAAATGGTCGCATACTAGCATCGAACAATGCTTTGCAGGCCATACTTTAAATGGTCGCATGCTAGCATCGAACAATGCTTTGCAGGCCATACTTTAAATGGTCGCATGCTAGCATCGAACAATGCTTTGCAGGCCATACTTTAAATGGTCGCATGCTAGCATCGAACAATGCTTTGCAGGCCATACTTTAAATGGTCGCATGCTAGCATCGAACAATGCTTTGCAGGCCATACTTTAAATGGTCGCATGCTAGCATCGAACAATGCTTTGCAGGCCATACTTTAAATGGTCGCATGCTAGCATCGAACAATGCTTTGCAGGCCATACTTTAAATGGTCGCATGCTAGCATCGAATAAAGCTTTGCAGTGGCCATTGCTATAGTTGCTTCTGTACTTCTGCAGTTCTCCACTTTCTTAACCACCTGTGGTGATGTAGACAGCGTTGTGGGGTTGAAAGGTTTTGATTTATTTATATACTTTGCTGTTGCACAATATTTTTTTGATGTCATATTTTTTTTTTTGCAAACCATTTCTGATTTGCAGTACGCACAGTATTGCCCGTCAATCACCCCCAATTACCGGCTTCTGACCCCCTTTAAATTCAGGTACAGACTCCCACTCCTTTCTGTACAATGTTGATTGATGTTGTAAGTTCTGTCCAGGATCAAAACATTTGTGACCATATATATTCATTGGGGTTTTGTCTCGTGGAACCCGTACTACCACCACTACTACTAACTACTGCAGCAGTCAGCCGACGATGAATTTGCAATTTACCGAAATTGCTGCTGAGCACCCGCTGCTGACGTCACGCACAACGCATTTTAGCGGCCAGACACGTGTGTTGTGACTGAGAACATCGGGTTTTTTTGTGTGTCAGAGGAAAAAATGCATTTTTGCAGCCAGACACGTGTGTTGTGACTGAGAACATCGGGTTTTTTTGTGTGTCATTTAGAGGAAAAATGCATTTGAGCGTTTGAGTCACTTCATCAAAAGTTGCTAAAAGTTTTTTTTTTTTTTTTTAAGCAGCTAAATTTGTTGCTAGGTGCAGTTTGATTATTATTTTTGTTGGTTGGGTACTCTGAAAAGTTTCTAAATCTAACAACAAAATTGCTAAATTGGCATCACTGATCTCAATACTGCCGGTGGATGAGACGGTTGGAGCCTCTTTACCGCCGTTCATCACACTATAGATCATTTCCCATAACAATTGGACAGAAAACGCGGACAGTTTGTTAACATAACATTTATAAAGGATTTCAGAAAGGTAAGGTAGCAACAACAACATAATAAGGTCTGTGGATATATTATCCAACTCTAAACTTAATCATTAAGTATCTAAAAACAGATAAATCAGTGCTCGGCAGCCATCTTGTTGTTGTTGACCGATATAACTCTTAATAACCCGTGTAGTGTCTTATTATTGTTATTATTTTATATATAACCCATGAATACATCAGGATGTCCAGACGAGGCCGTACCGGTCCGACCGGGCTCCGGAGGAAACGGGACACGGAGGAGCACCGGAAGGAGAGAAGACGGGCTCTGCAGGCCCGACACCGGGCCAACCTGGCCAGCCTGTTCGAGACACTCAACACCGTGGTCTGTCCCACATCCGACAAGATGCCTGCTAAGGTGACAGAAATATACAGATGGCTAACAATCTGACATTATCTTCCTCCTTCATGTGTTGGCTGACTGTTGTGTGGAAATATTTATATATTATATATAGAGAGAGAGTGTGATTAGGTATATATATATATATATATATATATAGCTGACTGTTGTTGGGTAGAGAGGGTGTGATTAGGGGCTAACTGTTTCTGGGTAGAGAGGGTGTGATTAGGGGCTGACTGTTTCTGGGTAGAGAGGGTGTGATTAGGGGCTAACTGTTTCTGGGTAGAGAGGGTGTGATTAGGGGCTGACTGTTTCTGGGTAGAGAGGGTGTGATTAGGGGCTGACTGTTTCTGGGTAGAGAGGGTGTGATTAGGGGCTGACTGTTTCTGGGTAGAGAGGGTGTGATTAGGGGCTAACTGGCTAACTGTTGTTGGGTAGAGAGGGTGTGATTAGGGGCTGACTGTTGTTGGGTAGAGAGGGTGTGATTAGGGGCTAACTGGGTAACTGTTGTTGGGTAGAGAGGGTGTGATTAGGGGCTAACTGTTTCTGGGTAGAGAGGGTGTGATTAGGGGCTGACTGTTTCTGGGTAGAGAGGGTGTGATTAGGGGCTGACTGTTTCTGGGTAGAGAGGGTGTGATTAGGGGCTGACTGTTTCTGGGTAGAGAGGGTGTGATTAGGGGCTGACTGTTTCTGGGTAGAGAGGGTGTGATTAGGGGCTAACTGGCTAACTGTTGTTGGGTAGAGAGGGTGTGATTAGGGGCTGACTGTTGTTGGGTAGAGAGGGTGTGATTAGGGGCTAACTGGGTAACTGTTGTTGGGTAGAGAGGGTGTGATTAGGGGCTAACTGTTTCTGGGTAGAGAGGGTGTGATTAGGGGCTAACTGGCTAACTGTTGTTGGGTAGAGAGGGTGTGATTAGGGGCTGACTGTTGTTGGGTAGAGAGGGTGTGATTAGGGGCTAACTGGGTAACTGTTTCTGGGTAGAGAGGGTGTGATTAGGGGCTAACTGTTGTTGGGTAGAGAGGGTGTGATTAGGTGCTAACTGGGTAACTGTTTCTGGGTAGAGAGAGTGTGATTAGGGGCTAACTGTTGCTGGTTAGAGAGGGTGTGATTAGGGGCTAACTGTTGCTGGGTAGAGAGGGTGTGATTTGGGGCTAACTGTTGCTGGTTAGAGAGGGTGTGATTAGGGGCTAACTGTTGCTGGGTAGAGAGGGTGTGATTTGGGGCTAGCTAGCTAACTGTTTCTGGGTAGAGAGGGTGTGATTTGGGGCTAGCTGGCTAACTGTTGCTGGGTAGAGTGTGATTTGGGGCTAGCTAGCTAACTGTTGCTGGGTAGAGAGGGTGTGATTTGGGGCTAACTGATGTTGGGTAGAGAGGGTGTGATTAGGGACTATCTGTTGCTGGATAGAGAGGGTGTGATTTGGGGCTAGCTAGCTAACTGTTTCTGGGTAGAGAGGGTGTGATTTGGGGCTAACTGATGTTGGGTAGAGAGGGTGTGATTAGGGGCTAACTGTTTCTGGGTAGAGAGGGTGTGATTAGGGGCTAACTGGCTAACTGTTTCTGGGTAGAGAGGGTGTGATTAGGGGCTAACTGGCTAACTGTTTCTGGGTAGAGAGGTTGTGATTAGGGGTTAACTGTAGTTGGGTAGAGAGGGTGTGATTAGGGGCTAACTGTTGTTGGGTAGAGAGGGTGTGATTTGGGGCTAGCTGTTGTTGGGTAGAGAGGGTGTGATTTGGGGTTAGCTGGCTAACTGTTGCTGCGTAGAGAGGGTGTGATTTGGGGCTAGCTAGCTAACTGTTTCTGGGTAAAGAGGGTGTGATTTCGGGCTAGCTAGCTAACTGTTGCTGGTTAGAGAGGGTGTGATTTGGAGCTAGCTAGCTAACTGTTTCTGGGTAGAGAGGGTGTGATATGGGGCTAACTGGCTAACTGTTGCTGGGTAGAGAGGGTATGATTTGGGGCTAGCTGGCTAACTGTTGCTGGGCTAACTGTTGCTGGGGAGAGTGTGATTTGGGGCTAGCTAGCTAACTGTTGCCGGGTAGAGAGGGTATGATTTGGGGCTAGCTGGCTAACTGTTGCTGGGCTAACTGTTGCTGGGTAGAGTGTGATTTGGGGCTAACTTGCTGGGTAGAGAGGGTGTGATTTGGGGCTAACTGTTGCTGGGTAGAGAGGGTGTGATTTGGGGCTAACTGTTGCTGGGTAGAGAGGGTGATTTCGGGCTAGCTAGCTAACTGTTGCTGGGTAGAGAGGGTGTGATTTGGGACTAAATGTTGCTGGGTAGAGAGGGTGATTTCGGGCTAGCTAGCTAACTGTTGCTGGGTAGAGAGGGTGTGATTTGGGGCTAGCTAGCTAACTGTTGCTGGGTAGAGAGGGTATGATTTGGGGCTAGCTGGCTAACTGTTGCTGGGCTAACTGTTGCTGGGTAGAGAGAGTGTGATCTGGGGCTAGCTGGCTAACTGTTGCTGGGTAGGGTGTGATTTGGGGCTAACTTGCTGGGTAGAGAGGGTGTGATTTGGGGCTAGCTAGCTAACTGTTGCTGGGTAGAGTGTGATTGGGGCTAGCTGGCTAACTGTTGCTGGATAGAGAGAGTGTGATTTGGGGCTAGCTAGCTAACTGTTGCTGGGTAGAGAGGGTGTGATTTGGGGCTAGCTAGCTAACTGTTTCTGGGTAAAGAGGGTGTGATTTGGGGCTAGCTAGCTAACTGTTTCTGGGTAGAGAGGGTGTGATTTCGGGCTAGCTAGCTAACTGTTGCTGGTTAGAGAGGGTGTGATTTGGAGCTAGCTAGCTAACTGTTTCTGGGTAGAGAGGGTGTGATTTGGGGCTAACTGGCTAACTGTTGCTGGGTAGAGGGTATGATTTGGGGCTAGCTGGCTAACTGTTGCTGGGCTAACTGTTGCTGGGGAGAGTGTGATTTGGGGCTAGCTAGCTAACTGTTGCTGGGTAGAGAGGGTATGATTTGGGGCTAGCTGGCTAACTGTTGCTGGGCTAACTGTTGCTGGGTAGAGTGTGATTTGGGGCTAACTTGCTGGGTAGAGAGGGTGTGATTTTGGGGCTAGCTAGCTAACTGTTGCTGGGTAGAGTGTGATTGGGGCTAGCTGGCTATCTGTTGCTGGATAGAGAGTGTGTGATTTGGGGCTAGCTAGCTAACTGTTGCTGGGTAGAGAGGGTGTGATTTCGGGCTAGCTAGCTAACTGTTGCTGGGTAGAGAGGGTGTGATTTGGGGCTAACTGTTGCTCGGTAGAGAGGGTGTGATTTGGGGCTAACTGTTGCTGGGTAGAGAGGGTGTGATTTGGAGCTAGCTAGCTAACTGTTTCTGGGTAGAGAGGGTGTGATTTGGGGCTAACTATTGCTGGGTAGAGAGGGTGTGATTTGGGGCTAACTGTTGCTGGGTAGAGAGGGTGATTTCGGGCTAGCTAGCTAACTGTTGCTGGGTAGAGAGGAGGGTGTGATTTGGGGCTAACTGTTGCTGGGTAGAGAGGGTGATTTCGGGCTAGCTAGCCAACTGTTGCTGGGTAGAGAGGGTGTGATTTGGGGCTAGCTAGCTAACTGTTGCTGGGTAGAGAGGGTATGATTTGGGGCTAGCTGGCTAACTGTTGCTGGGCTAACTGTTGCTGGGTAGAGAGAGTGTGATCTGGGGCTAGCTGGCTAACTAACTGTTGCTGGGTAGAGTGTGATTTGGGGCTAACTTGCTGGGTAGAGAGGGTGTGATTTGGGGCTAGCTAGCTAACTGTTGCTGGGTAGAGTGTGATTGGGGCTAGCTGGCTAACTGTTGCTGGATAGAGAGAGTGTGATTTGGGGCTAGCTAGCTAACTGTTGCTGGGTAGAGAGGGTGTGATTTGGGGCTAGCTGGCTAACTGTTGCTGGGTAGAGAGGGTGTGATTTGGGGTTAGCTGGCTAACTGTTGCTGGGTAGAAAGGGGTGATTTGGGGTTAGCTGGCTAACTGTTGTTGGATAGAGAGGGTGTGATTTGGGGCTAGCTAGCTAACTGTTTTTGGGTAGAGAGGGTGTGATTTGGGGCTAGCTAGCTAACTGTTTTTGGGTAGAGAGGGTGTGATTTCGGGCTATCTGTTGCTGGGTAGAGAGGTTGTGATTTGGGGCTATCTGTTGCTGGGTAGAGTGTGTGATTTGGGGCTAACTGTTTCTGGTTAGAGAGGGTATGATTTGGGGCTAACTGTTTCTGGGTAGAGAGGGGATGATTTGGGGCTAGCTAGCTAACTGTTTCTGGGTAGAGAGGGGGTGATTTGGGGCTAGCTAGCTAACTGTTTCTGGGTAGAGAGGGGGTGATTTGGGGCTAGCTAGCTAACTGTTTCTGGGAGAGGGGGTGATTTGGGGCTAGCTAGCTAACTGTTTCTGGGTAGAGAGGGGTGATTTGGGGCTAGCTAGCTAACTGTTTCTGGGTAGAGAGGGGTGATTTGGGGCTAGCTAGCTAACTGTTTCTGGGTAGAGAGGGGGTGATTTCGGGTTAGCTAGCTAACTGTTGCTGGGTAGAGAGGGGGTGATTTCGGGTTAGCTAGCTAACTGTTTCTGGTTAGAGAGGGTATGATTTGGGGCTAACTGTTTCTGGGTAGAGAGGGGGTGATTTGGGGCTAGCTAGCTAACTGTTTCTGGGTAGAGAGGGTGTGATTTGGGGCTAGCTAGCTAACTGTTTCTGGGTGGAGAGGGTGTGATTAGGGGTTAGCTGGCTAACTGTTGTTGGATAGAGAGGGTGTGATTTGGGGCTAGCTAGCTAACTGTTTTTGGGTAGAGAGGGTGTGATTTGGGGCTAGCTAGCTAACTGTTTTTGGGTAGAGAGGGTGTGATTTGGGGCTATCTGTTGCTGGGTAGAGTGTGTGATTTGGGGCTAACTGTTTCTGGTTAGAGAGGGTATGATTTGGGGCTAACTGTTTCTGGGTAGAGAGGGGATGATTTGGGGCTAGCTAGCTAACTGTTTCTGGGTAGAGAGGGGGTGATTTGGGGCTAGCTAGCTAACTGTTTCTGGGTAGAGAGGGGGTGATTTGGGGCTAGCTAGCTAACTGTTTCTGGGTAGAGAGGGGGTGATTTGGGGCTAGCTAGCTAACTGTTTCTGGGTAGAGAGGGGTGATTTGGGGCTAGCTAGCTAACTGTTTCTGGGTAGAGAGGGGGTGATTTCGGGTTAGCTAGCTAACTGTTGCTGGGTAGAGAGGGGGTGATTTCGGGTTAGCTAGCTAACTGTTTCTGGTTAGAGAGGGTATGATTTGGGGCTAACTGTTTCTGGGTAGAGAGGGGGTGATTTGGGGCTAGCTAGCTAACTGTTTCTGGGTAGAGAGGGGGTGATTTGGGGTTAGCTGGCTAACTGTTTCTGGGTAGAGAGGGTGTGATTTGGGGCTAGCTAGCTAACTGTTTCTGGGTGGAGAGGGTGTGATTAGGGGTTAGCTGGCTAACTGTTTCTGGGTAGAGAGGGTGTGATTTGGGGCTAGCTAGCTAACTGTTTCTGGGTAGAGAGGGTGTGATTAGGGGCTAGTTGGCTAACTGTTGCTGGGTAGAGAGGGGGTGATTTGGGGCTAGCTGGCTAACTGTTGCTGGGTAGAGAGGGTGTGATTTCGGGTTAGCTGGCTAAATGTTGCTGGGTAGAGAGGGTGTGATTTCGGGTTAGCTAGCTAACTGTTTCTGGGTAGAGAGGGTGTGATTTCGGGTTAGCTGGCTAACTGTTTCTGGGTAGAGAGGGGGTGATTTGGTAGGGAGGGTATACTTTTCTGATTCAAAGTTACTGGTTATTGTCGACGTTCTCTACTTTCCAAAAACATCTTCACCTACCTGGCCATGCAGGTATATCTTCACCTACCTGGCCATGCAGGTAGATCTTCACCTACCTGGCCATGCAGGTAGATCTTCACCTACCTGGCCATGCAGGTAGATCCTCACCTGCCTGGCCATACAGGTAGATCTTCACCTACCTGGTGAGGCAGGTAGATCTTCACCTACCTGGTGAGGCAGGTAGATCTTCACCTACCTGGTGATGCAGGTAGATCTTCACCTACCTGGTGAGGCAGGTAGATCTTCACCTACCTGGTGATGCAGGTAGATCTTCACCTACCTGGCCATGCAGGTAAATCTTCACCTACCTGGCCATACAGGTAGATCCTCACCTGCCTGGCCATACAGGTAGATCCTCACCTGCCTGGCCATACAGGTAGATCTTCACCTGCCTGGCCATACAGTTAGATCTTCACCTACCTGGCCATACAGGTAGATCTTCACCTACCTGGCCATGCATGTAGATCTTCACCTACCTGGCCATGCATGTAGATCTTCACCTACCTGGTGAGGCAGGTAGATCTTCACCTACCTGGTGATGCAGGTAGATCTTCACCTACCTGGTGATGCAGGTTGATCTTCACCTACCTGGTGATGCAGGTTGATCTTCACCTACCTGGTGAGGCAGGTAGATCTTCACCTACCTGGTGAGGCAGGTAGATCTTCACCTACCTGGTGAGGCAGGTAGATCTTCACCTACCTGGTGAGGCAGGTAGATCTTCACCTACCTGGTGAGGCAGGTAGATCTTCACTTACCTGGCCCTGCAGGTAGATATTCACCTACCTGGTGATGCAGGTTGATCTTCACCTCCCTGGTGAGGCAGGTAGATCTTCACCTACCTGGTGATAAATTGGTATTATGGATCAGATAACAGTGGAAACCTCAGTTGAATGTGTTGTATTGTAAAGTGTGATTGTAATGTTGTCTGGTCGGTCAGTGGAAGATCTTGGACCACGCCAAAGGATTTCTGAAAGAGCAGGAAGCCCACCTGAGCAGACTGATGCTACTGAAAGGTGAGAGGAGCCCGATGCCCTTTTGATGTGTACAGAAAAGCTCTGTGATTAAGGGCACGGTTTCTTATTGACCGACATGTGTTTAGGGATATTCCTCGGGAATGAAGACGGGCCGTGCAGCTTGGAGGAAGTGAGGGCAGAGTACCGGAGGCTGCAGTCACACAGCAGGTACACTACTACCATTGACATACACCAGGAACCCACTGTTCCTACACCAGTCAGTTAAGAACTAATTCTTATTTACAATGACGGCCTACCGGGGGAACAGTGGGTCAACTGGTCTAGGAACAGTGGGTCAACTGGTCTAGGAACAGTGGGTCAACTGGTCTAGGAACAGTGGGTTAACTGGTCTAGGAACAGTGGGTTAACTGGTCTAGGAACAGTGGGTCAACTGGTCTAGGAACAGTGGGTCAACTGGTCTAGGAACAGTGGGTCAACTGGTCTAGGAACAGTGGGTTAACTGGTCTAGGAACAGTGGATTAACTGGTCTAGGAACAGTGGGTTACCTGGTCTAGGAACAGTGGGTTAACTGGTCTAGGAACAGTGGGTTAACTGGTCTAGGAACAGTGGGTTACCTGGTCTAGGAACAGTGGGTTAACTGGTCTAGGAACAGTGGGTTACCTGGTCTAGGAACAGTGGGTTAACTGGTCTAAGAACAGTGGGTTAACTGGTCTAGGAACAGTGGGTTAACTATCTTGTTCAGGGGCAGAACGACAGATTTTTACTTTGTCAGCTCTGGGATTTGATCCAGCAACCTTTCGGTTACTAGTCCAACGCTCTAACCACTAGGCTACCCTGCCGCCCCCATAGATACTGGTGCAAAGCCTAGGTAGCCTAGCGGGTTAAGAGCATTGGGCCAGAAACTGAAAGGTTGTTGGTTTGAATCCCCGAGCTGACAAGGTGGGGAAAAAAACCTTCCGTTCTGCCGTTGAGCGAGGCAGTTAACAACAGCAGCTCCCAGGGCCCCGATGACGTGGGTTAAGGCAGTTAACAACAGCAGCTCCCAGGGCCCCGATGCCGTGGGTTAAGGCGGTTAAGGCAGTTAACGACAGCAGCTCCCAGGGCCCCGATGACGTGGGTTAAGGCAGTTAACAACAGCAGCTCCCTGGGCCCCGATGACGTGGGTTAAGGTAGTTAACAACAGCAGCTCCCTGGGCCCCGATGACGTGGGTTAAGGCAGTTAACAACAGCAGCTCCCAGGGCCCCGATGACGTGGGTTAAGGCAGTTAACAACAGCAGCTCCCTGGGCCCCGATGACGTGGGTTAAGGCAGTTAACAACAGCAGCTCCCTGGGCCCCGATGACGTGGGTTAAGGCAGTTAACAACAGCAGCTCCCAGGGCCCCGATGACGTGGGTTAAGGCAGTTAACAACAGCAGCTCCCTGGGCCCCGATGACGTGGGTTAAGGCAGTTAACAACAGCAGCTCCCAGGGCCCGATGGCGTGGGTTAAGGCAGTTAAGGCAGTTAACAACAGCAGCTCCCAGGGCCCCGATGACGTGGGTTAAGGCAGTTAAGGCAGTTAACAACAGCAGCTCCCAGGGCCCCGATGACGTGGGTTAAGGCAGTTAAGGCAGTTAACAACAGCAGCTCCCAGGGCCCCGATGACGTGGGTTAAGGCAGTTAACAACAGCAGCTCCCTGGGCCCCGATGACGTGGGTTAAGGCAGTTAACAACAGCAGCTCCCTGGGCCCCGATGACGTGGGTTAAGGTAGTTAACAACAGCAGCTCCCTGGGCCCCGATGACGTGGGTTAAGGCAGTTAACAACAGCAGCTCCCAGGGCCCCGATGACGTGGGTTAAGGCAGTTAACAACAGCAGCTCCCTGGGCCCCGATGACGTGGGTTAAGGCAGTTAACAACAGCAGCTCCCTGGGCCCCGATGACGTGGGTTAAGGCAGTTAACAACAGCAGCTCCCTGGGCCCCGATGACGTGGGTTAAGGCAGTTAACAACAGCAGCTCCCTGGGCCCCGATGACGTGGGTTAAGGCAGTTAACAACAGCAGCTCCCAGGGCCCCGATGACGTGGGTTAAGGCAGTTAAGGCAGTTAACAACAGCAGCTCCCAGGGCCCCGATGACGTGGGTTAAGGCAGTTAAGGCAGTTAACAACAGCAGCTCCCAGGGCCCCGATGACGTGGGTTAAGGCAGTTAACAACAGCAGCTCCCAGGGCCCCGATGACGTGGGTTAAGGCAGTTAACAACAGCAGCTCCCTGGGCCCCGATGACGTGGGTTAAGGCAGTTAACAACAGCAGCTCCCTGGGCCCCGATGACGTGGGTTCTGGCAGCCCACTGCCCCTCTCTGAGTCAGAGGGGTTTGTGGGTAAAAAGCTGAAGACACATTTCAGTGGCGAGGTATCCCCTTTCCCAAAGTACAGCGTGCCACCTGCAGTTAGTCTAGATTACCACTGGGGGGCAGCATCTACCCATGTTATTGATCGACTACAGTTGTTTATACACATCTACCCATCTTATTGATCATCTACCCATGTTATTGATTATCTACCCATGTTATTGATCATCTACCCATGTTATTGATTATCTACCCATGTTATTGATCATCTACCCATGTTATTGATCATCTACCCATGTTATTGATCATCTACAGTTGTTTATATACAACACTATGTAAAATCAATTTCTATTGTTATTGTAGATGTCAATGAGCTTCTTTTTTCAGTCTTACATTAAAAAAGTGTCCCCTCCCCCCTTTCACCCCCTCCTCCCCCTCCCCTCCCTCCTCCCCTCCCCTCAGCTCCCTGCGCTCCAGAAGACCTGGTGGCCACAGACGTCATGGCGGAGCTGACGGAGAGGACCTGAATGAGACCAGTGAGGAAGACTCTGCGGAGGAGACTCTGGATGACTCCGCCCCCTCTCAGACCTCCATCAACTCTCTCACCAACATCCTGGAGTTTGAAGGGTGGGGGCCCGCGCCAGGGTTAACGAGTAGCGAACAGCAACATCGCTAGCCTATGGCAATCTACTATAGGAGAAAAGTTTAGGCCACCTATTCTATTGGTCAGCTTGTCGAGAAAGAAATAGCCTGTGACAAACAGACTCTGGGACAGTTTTGGGACGATAGATCCCAGATTCATACGACCAATAGGCCTAGGATTTATATATATAAGAAATATATATATATTTATATAAATAAATAAATATATATAAATATAAATATATAAATATATAAATATATATAAATACATATAAATATATATAAATACATATAAATATATATAAATAAATATATATAATTAAATATATATAAATATAAATATATAAATAAATATAAATATATAAATACATATATATAAATATCTATAAATAAATATATAAAAATAAATATATATATAAATAAATATATATAAATAAATTTAAATAAATAAATTTAAATAAATATAAATAAATATAAATATATAAATAAATATAAATATAAATAAATATATATAAATATCTATAAATAAATATATATAAATAAATCTAAAAATAAATATATAAAAATAAATATATGTATAGAAATAAATATATAAAAATAAATTTAAATAATTAAATAAATTAATAATTAATTAAATTAACAATTAAATTAATAATTAAATATATATAAATATATAAATAAATATAAATATATAAATACATATAAATAAATATCTATAAATAAATATATAAAAATAAATATATAAATAAATAAATTTAAATAAATATATATAAATAAATATAAATAAATATATAAATAAATATATAGAAATATAAATAAATATATAGAAATATATATAGAAATATATATAAATAAATATAAATAAATATAAATAAATATAAATAAATAATTACATACAGTCAATTAGTATTTGGTAGCATTGCCTTTAAATTGTTTAACTTGGGTCAAAAGTTTCAGGTAGCCTTCCACAAGCTTCCCAGAATAAGTTGGGTGAATTTTGTCCCATTCCTCCTGACAGAGCTGGTGTAACTGAGTCAGGTTTGTAGGCCTCCTTGTTCGCACACACTTTTTCAGTTCTGCCCACAAATGTTCTATGGGATTGAGGTCAGGGCTTTGTGATGGCCACTCCAATACCTTGACTTTGTTGTCTTTAAGCCATTTTGCCTCAACTTATGCTTGGGGTCGTTGTCCATCTGGAAGACTCATTTGCGACCAAGCCTTAACTTCAGTCAACAGGTATTTCCATCAGTGTGGAGGCTATACAGCTGACCAGTCAACTGGTATTTCCATCAGTGTAGAGGCTATACAGCTGACCAGTCAACTGGTATTTCCATCAGTGTAGAGGCTATACAACTGACCAGTCAACTGGTATTTCCATCAGTGTAGAGGCTATACAGCTGACCAGTCAACTGGTATTTCCATCAGTGTAGAGGCTATACAACTGACCAGTCAACTGGTATTTCCATCAGTGTGGAGGCTATACAGCTGACCAGTCAACTGGTATTTCCATCAGTGTAGAGGCTATACAGCTGACCAGTCAACTGGTATTTCCATCAGTGTAGAGGCTATACAGCTGACCAGTCAACTGGTATTTCCATCAGTGTAGAGGCTATACAGCTGACCCTCAGTGTAGAGGCTATACAGCTGACCAGTCAACTGGTATTTCCATCAGTGTAGAGGCTATACAGCTGACCCTCAGTGTAGAGGCTATACAGCTGACCAGTCAACTGGTATTTCCATCAGTGTAGAGGCTATACAGCTGACCAGTCAACTGGTATTTCCATCAGTGTAGAGGCTATACAGCTGACCAGTCAACTGGTATTTCCATCAGTGTAGAGGCTATACAGCTGACCAGTCAACTGGTATTTTTGTTTATAGACCAATTTATTGACAGTCTGATTATAGACCAACCTATTGACAGTCTGATTATATAATAATATAATATATAATTTTGTCCCTGCCTTCATCTCAGTTGAAGCTACTCCCCAAAATCCAAATGAAACTGAAGTCATATTTTTTTATTAACAATCTGCCAGAATTTCAGCCTTGTCTGGTTGCTTCTCTTCGATGTCTCCGTTGAGATGTTTTAACTGTCCATAGTGCGTTGAGTTAGTGCTCTCCTGGCCTGTGACTGGGGATCAAGGATTCAGCACGAGGGGATTTATAGCTGGGGGCACTGAGGTGCACCTCTGACCATGGGAGAGGGGTTTAAAAAAGGGACTCGTTCTTTTCACCAAATTAATGTATAACCTTCATAAAACAGCAATGATCTCTCTCTCTCTCCCCCCATAACCCTCTCTCTCCCCTATCTCTCTCTCTCTCCCCATAACCCTCTCTCTCTCCCCATCACCCTCTCTCTCTCTCTCCATCCCTCTCTCTCACCCCCTTCACCCTCTCTCTCTCCCCATCCCTCTCTCTCCCCCATAACCCTCTCTCTCTCCCCATCCCTCTCTCTCTCCCCATCACCCTCTCTCTCTCCCCATCACCCTCTCTCTCTCTCCCCATCACCCTCTCTCACCCCATCACCCTCTCTCTCTCCCCATCCCTCTCTCCCATCCCTATCTATCTCTCCCCAATCACCCTCTCTCTCTCCCCATCCCCCTCTCTCTCCCCCATCCCTATCTATCTCTCTCCCCAATCACCCTCACTCACTCCCCATCCCTCTCTCTCTCCCATCCCTATCTATCTCTCTCCCATCCCTATCTATCTCTCCCCATCACCCTCACTCCCCATCCCTCTCTCTCTCCCATCCCTATCTATCTCTCTCCCCAATCACCCTCTCTCTCTCCCCATCACTCTCTCTCCCCATCTCTATTTCTCCCCAGGTACTTGTTGTTCTACAGACAGACACTGGAGAAGTTGGTTTGTAGCGGTGTGCTGAGCCCGGGACAGACTGGTCTGGCTGTAGTATCTGAAGCTATCTCAGGCCTGTGGGATAGCTTCTCTCCAGAGCGCCGGGCAGCCTACCAGACCTGTCCCCCCCAGCAGAGCACCCTGGGCTGGGAAGGGCCGCCAGAGACACCCTCTAATCCTGTTCTAGACACCCACCTCCACCTCACGCTCCAGCCCTCCACTCAGGCAAACAGCCAGGGAGCCTCATCTCCTTCTAGCTATGAAGAGGTGGGTACAGCTTTCCTTAATCCATTATTTAATCAATTATAATGAATTATTTAATTGATTACTGGATTTTAATTGATTTGGCCAAGTGGCGCGGCGGTCTAAGGCATTGCATCTCCGTGCTAGAGGCGTCACTACAGACCCTGGTTCGATCCCCAGCCCGGTTTCTCGAAGATCACTCCCGAGACCCATCCGCTGTTGGCCATTGACTTGTCGTTCCCACCAGCCATCCACACACCGCTGTCATCAAATGGACTCACGGTAGCTACTAGTTCCGACTGAGCTCAATCGTCATGAAACGCAAATACAAGCGATGAGTTTCTCTCTCTTAGTGTCACCGCAAACGTTGAGGAATAAACGGGAGCGCCCACAATGGGAAGTGCTGAGTAATGAGTCTCTGAAAACCAGCTAATTAATAAAACGACACGTCCTGATCAAACACAGTGTGACGGTAAACCCAGGGAGGTCTTTCAGAGCAGGATGCTTCTGGGAAACGATGCTTCTGGGAAACGGTGCTTCTGGGAAACAGTCCTTCTGGGAAACGGTCCTTCTGGGAAACGGTAGTTCTGGGAAACAGTAGTTCTGGGAAACAGTCCTTCTGGGAAACAGTCCTTCTGGGAAACAGTCCTTCTGGGAAACGCTCCTTCTGGGAAACGGTCCTTCTGGGAAACGGTCCTTCTGGGAAACGGTCCTTCTGGGAGACGGTCCTTCTGGGAGACGGTCCTTCTGGGAGACGGTGCTTCTGGGAAACGCTCCTTCTGGGAAACGCTCCTTCTGGGAAACGGTCCTTCTGGGAAACGGTCCTTCTGGGAAACAGTGCTTCTGGGAAACAGTAGTTCTGGGAAACAGTAGTTCTGGGAAACAGTCCTTCTGGGAAACAGTAGTTCTGGGAAACGGTGCTTCTGGGAAACAGTAGTTCTGGGAAATGGTGCTTCTGGGAAACAGTGCTTTGACAGTGGATAGTAGTAGATGTTTCTCTTTCTAACAATCCCCTGGCCTTGTACACAGCTAATAGCTGACTGAGAACCCACTCACACAGTTCTGGCTGGTTCATATACCACAGGAAGTGGTATCCTGTCTGACTGAGAACCTACTCACACAGTTCTGGGTTGTTCCTCTACAACAGGAAGTGGTCTCCTGCCTGACTGAGAACCCACTCACACAGTTCTGGGTTGTTCCTCTACAACAGGAAGTGGTATCCTGTCTGACTGAGAACCCACTCACACAGTTCTGGGCTGTTCATCACCAACAGGAAGTGGTCTCATGCCTGACTGAGGAAGTAGGAAATGTTCTGGTCCAGGTTGGCACCACGTACCCGTGTCAGTCCGGATTCTCAACTCTGGCGGCGTACTTAAGAAAAAACAAGTACAGAAACAGACTCAATGCAGAGTATCACCTCTTGTCTGAAATGTATCACCTCTGAGTCTAAACCTGAGCCCAGAATAGATGGGTTTGTTGAAAACTTCAACCTGTGGGATTTAATCAATCGGTTTGTTCATGTTCAGAATAATGTATTTTTAACACCACCAGTTCCAACTTAGACAGATAAAGAGTGTTTTTAACGAGGAGCAATGCTGCCCTACCAAGCAACAAGGCACTAACTGCTCGTTTGGTCTAAAAATGAGTTCGTGTCATGTTTTGCTACATTGAAATACAAGTTTAATCACGTGGACAAGTATCCTGCCTCGTATTGTGGTCAGGAGAAAATGGAAATGTTAACAGTAACTGGATAGAGATACTATGAATAGATAGAGATACTATGAATAGATAGAGATACTATGAATAGATAGAGATACTATGAATAGATAGAGATACTATGAATAGATAGAGATACTATGAATAGATAGAGATACTATGAATAGATAGAGATACTATGAATAGATAGAGATACTATGAGTAGATATGAATAGATAGAGATACTATGAATAGATAGAGATACTATGAATAGATAGAGATACTATGAATAGATATGAATAGATAGAGATACTATGAGTAGATAGAGATACTATGAATAGATATGAATAGATAGAGATACTATGAATAGATAGAGATACTATGAATAGATATGAATAGATAGAGATACTATGAATAGATAGAGATACTATGAATAGATAGAGATACTATGAGTAGATAGAGATACTATGAGTAGATAGAGATACTATGAATAGATATGAATAGATAGAGATACTATGAATAGATAGAGATACTATGAATAGATAGAGATACTATGAATAGATAGAGATACTATGAATAGATAGAGATACTATGAATAGATAGAGATACTATGAATAGATAGAGATACTATGAATAGATAGAGATACTATGAATAGATATGAATAGATAGAGATACTATGAATAGATATGAATAGATAGAGATACTATGAATAGATATGAATAGATAGAGATACTATGAATAGATATGAATAGATAGAGATACTATGAATAGATATGAATAGATAGAGATACTATGATTAGATATGAATAGATAGAGATACTATGAATAGATATGAATAGATAGAGATACTATGATTAGATATGAATAGATAGAGATACTATGAATAGATATGAATAGATAGAGATACTATAAATAGATAGAGATACTATGAATAGATAGAGATACTATGAATAGATATGAATAGATAGAGATACTATGAATAGATATGAATAGATAGAGATACTATGAATAGATAGAGATACTATGAATAGATAGAGATACTATGAATAGATAGAGATACTATGAATAGATATAGATACTATGAATAGATAGAGATACTATGAATAGATAGAGATACTATGAATAGATAGAGATACTATGACTAGATAGAGATACTATGAATAGATATGAATAGATAGAGATACTATGAATAGATAGAGATACTATGAATAGATAGAGATACTATGAATAGATAGAGATACTATGAATAGATAGAGATACTATGAATAGATAGAGATACTATGAATAGATATGAATAGATAGAGATACTATGAATAGATAAGAGATACTATGAATAGATAAGAGATACTATGAATAGATAGAGGTACTATGAATAGATAGAGATACTATGAATAGATAGAGATACTATGAATAGATATGAATAGATAGAGATACTATGAATAGATAGAGATACTATGAATAGATATGAATAGATAGAGATACTATGAATAGATAGAGGTACTATGAATAGATAGAGATACTATGAATAGATAGAGATACTATGAATAGATATGAATAGATAGAGATACTATGAATAGATAGAGATACTATGAATAGATATGAATAGATAGAGATACTATGAATAGATAGAGATACTATGAATAGATAGAGATACTATGACTAGATAGAGATACTATGAATAGATATGAATAGATAGAGATACTATGAATAGATAGAGATACTATGAATAGATAGAGATACTATGAATAGATAGAGATACTATGACTAGATAGAGATACTATGAATAGATAGAGATACTATGAATAGATAGAGATACTATGACTAGATAGAGATACTATGACTAGATAGAGATACTATGAATAGATAGAGATACTATGAATAGATAGAGATACTATGAATAGATAGAGATACTATGAATAGATATGAATAGATAGAGATACTATGAATAGATAGAGATACTATGAATAGATAGAGATCCTATGAATAGATAGAGATAATATGAATAGATAGAGATAATATGAATAGATAGAGATACTATGATTAGATAGAGATACTATGAATAGATATGAATAGATAGAGATACTATGAATAGATAGAGATACTATGAATAGATAGAGATACTATGAATAGATAGAGATACTATGAATAGATAGAGATACTATGAATAGATATGAATAGATAGAGATACTATGAATAGATAGAGATACTATGAATAGATAGAGATACTATGAATAGATATGAATAGATAGAGATACTATGATTAGATATGAATAGATAGAGATACTATGAATAGATAGAGATACTATGAATAGATATAGATACTATGAATAGATAGAGATACTATGAATAGATAGAGATACTATGAATAGATAGAGATAATATGAATAGATAGAGATACTATGAATAGATAGAGATAATATGAATAGATAGAGATACTATGATTAGATAGAGATACTATGAATAGATAGAGATACTATGAATAGATATGAATAGATAGAGATACTATGATTAGATATGAATAGATAGAGATACTATGAATAGATAGAGATACTATGAATAGATAGAGATACTATGAATAGATAGAGATACTATGATTAGATAGAGATACTATGAATAGATAGAGATACTGTGAATAGATATGAATAGATAGAGATACTATGAGTAGATAGAGATACTATGAATAGATATGAATAGATAGAGATACTATGAATAGATATGATTAGATAGAGATACTATGAATAGATAGAGATACTATGATTAGATAGAGATAATATGAATAGATAGAGATACTATGAATAGATATGAATAGATAGAGATACTATGAATAGATAGAGATACTATGAATAGATAGAGATACTATGACTAGATAGAGATACTATGAATAGATATGAATAGATAGAGATACTATGAATAGATAGAGATACTATGAATAGATATGAATAGATAGAGATACTATGAATAGATAGAGATACTATGAATAGATAGAGATACTATGAATAGATAGAGGTACTATGAATAGATAGAGATACTATGAATAGATATGATTAGATAGAGATACTATGAATAGATAGAGATACTATGAATAGATAGAGATACTATGACTAGATAGAGATACTATGAATAGATAGAGATACTATGAATAGATAGAGATACTATGACTAGATAGAGATACTATGAATAGATAGAGATACTATGAATAGATATGAATAGATAGAGATACTATGAATAGATATGAATAGATAGAGATACTATGACTAGATAGAGATACTATGACTAGATAGAGATACTATGAATAGATAGAGATACTATGACTAGATAGAGATACTATGAATAGATAGAGATACTATGAATAGATATGATTAGATAGAGATACTATGAATAGATAGAGATACTATGAATAGATAGAGATACTATGACTAGATAGAGATACTATGAATAGATAGAGATACTATGAATAGATAGAGATACTATGAATAGATAGAGATACTATGAATAGATAGAGATACTATGAATAGATATGAATAGATAGAGATACTATGAATAGATAGAGATACTATGAATAGATAGAGATACTATGAATAGATAGAGATACTATGAATAGATAGAGATACTATGAATAGATAGAGATACTATGAATAGATAGAGATAATATGAATAGATAGAGATACTATGATTAGATAGAGATACTATGAATAGATAGAGATACTATGAATAGATATGAATAGATAGAGATACTATGATTAGATATGAATAGATAGAGATACTATGATTAGATATGAATAGATAGAGATACTATGAATAGATAGAGGTACTATGAATAGATATGAATAGATAGAGGTACTATGATTAGATATGAATAGATAGAGGTACTATGAATAGATATGAATAGATAGAGGTACTATGATTAGATATGAATAGATAGAGGTACTATGAATAGATATGAATAGATAGAGATACTATGATTAGATAGAGATACTATGAATAGATAGAGATACTATGAATAGATATGAATAGATAGAGATACTATGAATAGATAGAGATACTATGAATAGATAGAGATACTATGAATAGATATGAATAGATAGAGATACTATGAATAGATAGAGATACTATGAATAGATATGAATAGATAGAGATACTATGAATAGATATGAATAGATAGAGATACTATGATTAGATAGAGATACTATGAATAGATAGAGATACTATGAATAGATATGAATAGATAGAGATACTATGAATAGATAGAGATACTATGAATAGATAGAGATACTATGAATAGATATGAATAGATAGAGATACTATGAATAGATAGAGATACTATGAATAGATAGAGATACTGTGAATAGATAGAGATACTATGAATAGATAGAGATACTATGAATAGATATGAATAGATAGAGATACTATGAATAGATAGAGATACTATGAATAGATAGAGATACTGTGAATAGATAGAGATACTATGAATAGATAGAGATACTATGAATAGATATGAATAGATAGAGATACTATGAATAGATAGAGATACTATGAATAGATATGAATAGATAGAGATACTATGAATAGATAGAGATACTGTGAATAGATAGAGATACTGTGAATAGATATGAATAGATAGAGATACTATGAATAGATAGAGATACTATGAATAGATAGAGATACTGTGAATAGATAGAGATACTATGAATAGATAGAGATACTATGAATAGATATGAATAGATAGAGATACTATGAATAGATAGAGATACTATGAATAGATAGAGATACTATGAATAGATAGAGATACTATGAATAGATAGAGATACTATGAATAGATAGAGATACTGTGAATAGATAGAGATACTGTGAATAGATATGAATAGATAGAGATACTATGAATAGATATGAATAGATAGAGATACTATGAATAGATAGAGATACTATGAATAGATAGAGATACTGTGAATAGATAGAGATACTATGAATAGATAGAGATACTATGAATAGATAGAGATACTATGAATAGATAGAGATACTATGAATAGATAGAGATACTATGAATAGATATGAATAGATAGAGATACTATGAATAGATAGAGATACTATGAATAGATAGAGATACTATGAATAGATTTGAATAGATAGAGATACTATGAATAGATAGAGATACTATGAATAGATATGAATAGATAGAGATACTATGAATAGATAGAGATACTATGAATAGATAGAGATACTATGAATAGATAGAGATACTATGATTAGATAGAGATACTATGAATAGATAGAGATACTATGAATAGATATGAATAGATAGAGATACTATGAATAGATAGAGATACTATGAATAGATAGAGATACTATGAATAGATAGAGATACTATGATTAGATAGAGATACTATGAATAGATATGAATAGATAGAGATACTATGAATAGATATGAATAGATAGAGATACTATGATTAGATATGAATAGATAGAGATACTATGAATAGATAGAGATACTATGAATAGATATGAATAGATAGAGATACTATGAATAGATAGAGATACTATGAATAGATATGAAGAGATAGAGATACTATGAATAGATATGAATAGATAGAGATACTATGAATAGATATGAATAGATAGAGATACTATGAATAGATAGAGATACTATGAATAGATAGAGATACTATGAATAGATTTGAATAGATAGAGATACTATGAATAGATAGAGATACTATGAATAGATAGAGATACTATGAATAGATATGAATAGATAGAGATACTATGAATAGATAGAGATACTATGAATAGATAGAGATACTATGATTAGATAGAGATACTATGAATAGATAGAGATACTATGAATAGATATGAATAGATAGAGATACTATGAATAGATATGAATAGATAGAGATACTATGATTAGATATGAATAGATAGAGATACTGTGAATAGATATGAATAGATAGAGATACTATGAATAGATAGAGATACTATGAATAGATATGAATAGATAGAGATACTATGAATAGATAGAGATACTATGAATAGATAGAGATACTATGAATAGATAGAGATACTGTGAATAGATATGAATAGATAGAGATACTATGAATAGATATGAATAGATAGAGATAATATGAATAGATAGAGATACTATGAATAGATAGAGATACTATGAATAGATAGAGATACTGTGAATAGATATGAATAGATAGAGATACTATGAATAGATAGAGATACTATGAATAGATATGAATAGATAGAGATACTATGAATAGATAGAGATACTATGAATAGATAGAGATACTATGAATAGATAGAGATACTATGAATAGATATGAATAGATAGAGATACTATGAATAGATAGAGATACTATGAATAGATAGAGATACTGTGAATAGATAGAGATACTATGAATAGATAGAGATACTATGAATAGATAGAGATACTATGAATAGATAGAGATACTATGAATAGATATGAATAGATAGAGATACTATGAATAGATATGAATAGATAGAGATACTATGAATAGATAGAGATACTATGAATAGATAGAGATACTATGAATAGATAGAGATACTATGAATAGATAGAGATACTATGAATAGATATGAATAGATAGAGATACTATGAATAGATAGAGATACTATGACTAGATAGAGATACTATGAATAGATATGAATAGATAGAGATACTATGAATAGATATGAATAGATAGAGATACTATGAATAGATAGAGATACTATGACTAGATATGAATAGATAGAGATACTATGAATAGATAGAGATACTATGAATAGATAGAGATACTATGAATAGATAGAGATACTATGAATAGATATGAATAGATAGAGATACTATGAATAGATAGAGATACTATGAATAGATAGAGATACTATGAATAGATATGAATAGATAGAGATAATATGAATAGATAGAGATAATATGAAACCAAAGGTAAATTAAAGCCCATTTTCCTCAGTTTCACGCTATGAGAAGTTACTGCCTTTTAGCTTGGTAGGGCAGAATTAAACATGATTAGATATTTAAATGAATATTTTATGGCATTATTATTTGTTTTAGTCTATATTGCATTTGTTTTTAGGAATGAGGGTAATGAAATGTACCAATATTTACATATAGTTGCATATTTCCGTGAGCTTGGGTCCCAGGAAAACACAGAATTTCTAATTTGGGTCCCAGGCTGAAAAAGTTAAAGAACCCCTGGGTCAGGGGTCACACCGTCTCACAGCCTCTTCTCCTTCCTATGGGAGAGGTCAGGGGTCACACCGTCTCACAGCCTCGTCTCCTTCCTATGGGAGAGGTCAGGGGTCACACCGTCTCACAGCCTCGTCTCCTTCCTATGGGAGAGGTCAGGGGTCACACCGTCTCACAGCCTCGTCTCCTTCCTATGGAGAGGTCAGGGGTCACACCGTCTCACAGCCTATGGAGAGGTTAGGGGTCACACCGTCTCACAGCCTCGTCTCCTTCCTATGGAGAGGTCAGGGGTCACACAGTCTCACAGCCTATGGAGAGGTCAGGGGTCACACCGTCTCACAGCCTCGTCTCCTTCCTATGGAGAGGTCAGGGGTCACACCGTCTCACAGCCTCGTCTCCTTCCTATGGAGAGGTCAGGGGTCACACCGTCTCACAGCCTCGTCTCCTTCCTATGGAGAGGTCAGGGGTCACACCGTCTCACAGCCTTGTCTCCTTCCTATGGAGAGGTCAGGGGTCACACTGTCTCACAGCCTCGTCTCCTTCCTATGGAGAGGTCAGGGGTCACACCGTCTCACAGCCTCGTCTCCTTCCTAATGGAGAGGTTAGGACACACGGTCTCACAGCCTCGTCTCCTTCCTATGGAGAGGTCAGGGGTCACAACGTCACACAGCCTCGTCTCCTTCCTATGGAGAGGTCAGGGGTCACACAGTCTCACAGCCTATGGAGAGGTCAGGGGTCACACTGTCTCACAGCCTCGTCTCCTTCCTATGGAGAGGTCAGGGGTCACACCGTCTCACAGCCTCGTCTCCTTCCTATGGAGAGGTCAGGGGTCACACCGTCTCACAGCCTCGTCTCCTTCCTATGGAGAGGTCAGGGGTCACACCGTCTCACAGCCTTGTCTCCTTCCTATGGAGAGGTCAGGGGTCACACCGTCTCACAGCCTCGTCTCCTTCCTATGGAGAGGTCAGGGGTCACACCGTCTCACAGCCTCGTCTCCTTCCTATGGAGAGGTTAGGACACACGGTCTCACAGCCTCGTCTCCTTCCTATGGAGAGGTCAGGGGTCACACCGTCTCACAGCCTCGTCTCCTTCCTATGGAGAGGTCGGGTCGCACCGTCACACAGCCTCGTCTCCTTCCTATGGAGAGGTTAGGACACACGGTCTCACAGCCTCGTCTCCTTCCTATGGAGAGGTCAGGGGTCACACCGTCTCACAGCCTCGTCTCCTTCCTATGGAGAGGTCGGGTCACACCGTCACACAGCCTCGTCTCCTCCCTATGGAGAGGTCAGGGGTCACACCGTCTCACAGCCTATGGAGAGGTCAGGGGTCACACTGTCTCACAGCCTCCTCTGAGCTGCTCTGTTTCTCTAGACAGTGAGCTGCTCTGTTTCTCCAGACAGTGAGCTGCTCTGTTTCTCCAGACAGTGAGCTGCTCTGTTTCTCCAGACAGTGAGCTGCTCTGTTTCTCCAGACAGTGAGCTGCTCTGTTTCTCCAGATAGTGAGCTGCTCTGTTTCTCCAGACAGTGAGCTGCTCTGTTTCTCTAGACAGTGAGCTGCTCTGTTTCTCCAGACAGTGAGCTGCTCTGTTTCTCTAGACAGTGAGCTGCTCTGTTTCTCCAGACAGTGAGCTGCTCTGTTTCTCCAGACAGTGAGCTGCTCTGTTTCTCTAGACAGTGAGCTGCTCTGTTTCTCCAGACAGTGAGCTGCTCTGTTTCTCTAGACAGTGAGCTGCTCTGTTTCTCTAGACAGTGAGCTGCTCTGTTTCTCCAGACAGTGAGCTGCTCTGTTTCTCTAGACAGTGAGCTGCTCTGTTTCTCCAGACAGTGAGCTGCTCTGTTTCTCCAGACAGTGAGCTGCTCTGTTTCTCTAGACAGTGAGCTGCTCTGTTTCTCTAGACAGTGAGCTGCTCTGTTTCTCTAGACAGTGAGCTGCTCTGTTTCTCTAGACAGTGAGCTGCTCTGTTTCTCCAGACAGTGAGCTGCTCTGTTTCTCTAGACAGTGAGCTGCTCTGTTTCTCTAGACAGTGAGCTGCTCTGTTTCTCTAGACAGTGAGCTGCTCTGTTTCTCTAGACAGTGAGCTGCTCTGTTTCTCTAGACAGTGAGCTGCTCTGTTTCTCTAGACAGTGAGCTGCTCTGTTTCTCTAGACAGTGAGCTGCTCTGTTTCTCCAGACAGTGAGCTGCTCTGTTTCTCTAGACAGTGAGCTGCTCTGTTTCTCTAGACAGTGAGCTGCTCTGTTTCTCTAGACAGTGAGCTGCTCT
The DNA here is from genome assembly GCF_021184085.1 of Oncorhynchus gorbuscha. Lineage (NCBI taxonomy): Eukaryota > Metazoa > Chordata > Actinopteri > Salmoniformes > Salmonidae > Oncorhynchus > Oncorhynchus gorbuscha. Next base: position 1,119,319 of record NC_060186.1, read on the forward strand.
GTTTCTCTAGACAGTGAGCAGAGCTGCTCTGTTTCTCCAGACAGTGAGCTGCTCTGTTTCTACAGACAGTGAGCTGCTCTGTTTCTCCAGACAGTGAGCTGCTCTGTTTCTCTAGACAGTGAGCAGAGCTGCTCTGTTTCTCCAGACAGTGAGCTGCTCTGTTTCTACAGACAGTGAGCTGCTCTGTTTCTACAGACAGTGAGCTGCTCTGTTTCTCCAGACAGTGAGCTGCTCTGTTTCTCCAGACAGTGAGCTGCTCTGTTTCTCCAGACAGTGAGCTGCTCAGTTTCTCCAGACAGTGAGCTGCTCTGTTTCTCCAGACAGTGAGCTGCTCTGTTTCTCCAGACAGTGAGCTGCTCTGTTTCTCCAGACAGTGATCTGCTCTGTTTCTCCAGGTAGTGTTCAGAGTGTCTGGAGAGAAGGGGCTTTATCTCATAACACCGGGTGGCTCATATTTTTCTCGCTCTCCATTTCTCTCTCTCTTTCTTTCTCCCTTCATTGTTGGACAAGTGATGATTTTCTGGCTGTATCTCTCTGTGTCTTTACCCCCCCCACCACTCTCCGTCTGTCTCTCCATCCCTGTGGCTCTCTCTCCTTCGTTTCATCCCTCTCTCCCAGTAGGCTTCTCCCAGGACAAGATGCCGCTACTAATCCATCTGACAGGGGGAGGAAGGGAGGGAGAGATGGATTAGTAGTGGCTAGCACCCTGTTTTAGTCTTCAGGGGTAAAAGACAATAGACAATAGGCTTAGCTGTTTTTAAGAGCCAGGATTGTGACGGCTGTGGTGCTTTGGCTCCCCGTCTAGAAGACACCCCTCGTCACTCTATTGTACTGACACACTACCCACAGTCATACCCCTGGAGAAATGGGACAGAGACCCCATAGTGATGGAAGACAGACAGACAGTCATACCCCTCTAGAAATGGGACAGAGACCCCATAGTGATGGAAGACAGACAGTCAGTCATACCCCTGGAGAAATGGGACAGAGACCCCATAGTGATGGAAGACAGACAGACAGTCATACCCCTGGAGAAATGGGCCAGAGACCCCATAGTGATGGAAGACAGTCATACCCCTGGAGAAATGGGACAGAGACCCCATAGTGATGGAAGACAGACAGTCATACCCCTGGAGAAATGGGACAGAGACCCCATAGTGATGGAAGACAGACAGACAGTCATACCCCTGGAGGAATGGGACAGAGACCCCATAGTGATGGAAGAAAGACAGTCAAACCCCTGGAGAAATGGGACAGAGACCCCATAGTGATGGAAGACAGTCATACCCCTGGAGAAATGGGACAGAGACCCCATAGTGATGGAAGACAGTCATACCCCTGGAGAAATGGGACAGAGACCCCATAGTGATGGAAGACAGTCATACCCCTGGAGAAATGGGACAGAGACCCCATAGTGATGGAAGACAGTCATACCCCTGGAGAAATGGGACAGAGACCCCATAGTGATGGAAGACAGTCATACCCTGGAGAAATGGGACAGAGACCCCATAGTGATGGAAGACAGTCATACCCCTGGAGAAATGGGACAGAGACCCCGTAGTGATGGAAGACAGACAGTCATACCCCTGGAGAAATGGGACAGAGACCCCATAGTGATGGAAGACAGACAGTCATACCCCTGGAGAAATGGGACATAGACCCCACAGATCTACACCTTGTAGTTTCCTCTTGTTTCAGCCATGTTGTTACAACCAGAATGTTGTTTGTTTGTTTGTTGTCAGGACCTGCTTCAGGATGCCTATGATGTGGTGAAGAAAGAGATGGACTCTACTTCAGACCACAGGTAGATTCACATATTACACTACGCTGACTTAACTACACAGCTGTCAATACAGTACGATGTCATCTGGAATCACCTGGAATGGTGTCCTTCAGAGTCATTTAAATATCAATCAAATGTATTTATATAGCCCTTCGTACATCAGCTGATATCTCAAAGTGCTGTACAGAAACCCAGCCTAAAACCTCAAACAGCAAGCAATGCAGGTGTAGAAGCACGGTGGCTAGGAAAAACTCCCTAGAAAGGCCAAAATCTAGGAAGAAACCTAGAGAGGAACCAGGCTATGTGGGGTGGCCAGTCCTCTTCTGGCTGTGCCGGGTGGAGATTATAACAGAACATGGCCAAGATGTGGATGGAAAAAAAGCTGTCCTTGAAACAGTCTTGATATGTTCGTCAAAAGAGAGATCAGGGTCCAGAGTAACGCCGAGGTCCTTCACAGTTTTATTTGAGACGACTGTACAACCATTAAGATTAATTGTCAGATTCAACAGAAGATCTCTTTGTTTCTTGGGACCGAGAACAAGCATCTCTGTTTTGTCCGAGTTTAAAAGTAGAAAGTTTGCAGCCATCCACTTCCTTATGTCTGAAACACATGCTTCTAGCGAGGGCAATTTTGGGGCTTCACCATGTTTCATTGAAATGTACAGCTGTGTGTCATCCGCATAGCAGTGAAAGTTTACATTATGTTTTCGAATAACATCCCCAAGAGGTAAAATATATAGTGAAAACAATAGTGGTCCTAAAACAGAACCTTGAGGAACACCGAAATGTACAGCTGTGTGTCATCCACATAGCAGTGAAAGTTTACATTATGTTTCCGAAATGACATCCCCAAGAGGTAGAATAAAAAAAAATATATATATATATCACAAAAGTGATTTGAGGTGCCATGTTGAACTTCCAGAGACCAGTCAGTTTGAGGGAGTGTGAGAGCGATGACACCACATTTAACACACCTGCTCCCCATTCACACCTGAGACCTTGTGACACTAACGAGTCACATGACACCGGGGAGGGAAAAAGGCTAATTGGGCCCAATTTGGACATTTTCACTTAGGGGTGTACTCACTTTTGTTGCCAGCGGTTTAGACATTAATGGCTGTGTTGAGTTATTTTGAGGGGACAGAAAATGTACACTGTTATACAAGCTGTACACTCACTACTTTACATTGTAGCAAAGTGTCATTTCTTCAGTGTTGTTACATGAAAAGATATACTCAAATATTTACAAAAATGTGTATATACAGTGCCTTGCGAAAGTATTCGGCCCCCTTGAACTTTGCGACCTTTTGCCACATTTCAGGCTTCAAACATAAAGATATAAAACTGTATTTTTTTGTGAAGAATCAACAACAAGTGGGACACAATCATGAAGTGGAACGACATAAGGCTCTGAGAGACTCTGGGTTGAGGTCAGTGGGCTGACTGTGAAGGCTCTGAGAGACTCTGGGTTGAGGTCAGTGGGCTGACTGTGAAGGCTCTGAGAGACTCTGGGTTGAGGTCAGTGGGCTGACTGTGAAGGCTCTGAGAGACTCTGGGTTGAGGTCAGTGGGCTGACTGTGAAGGCTCTGAGAGACTCTGGGTTGAGGTCAGTGGGCTGACTGTGAAGGCTCTGAGAGACTCTGGGTTGACGTCAGTGGGCTGACTGTGAAGGCTCTGAGAGACTCTGGGTTGAGGTCAGTGGGCTGACTGTGAAGGCTCTGAGAGACTCTGGGTTGAGGTCAGTGGGCTGACTGTGAAGGCTCTGAGAGACTCTGGGTTGAGGTCAGTGGGCTGACTGTGAAGGCTCTGAGAGACTCTGGGTTGAGGTCAGTGGGCTGACTGTGAAGGCTCTGAGAGACTCTGGGTTGAGGTCAGTGGGCTGACTGTGAAGGCTCTGAGAGACTCTGGGTTGAGGTCAGTGGGCTGACTGTGAAGGCTCTGAGAGACTCTGGGTTGAGGTCAGTGGGCTGACTGTGAAGGCTCTGAGAGACTCTGGGTTGAGGTCAGTGGGCTGACTGTGAAGGCTCTGAGAGACTCTGGGTTGAGGTCAGTGGGCTGACTGTGAAGGCTCTGAGAGACTGGGTTGAGGTCAGTGGGCTGACTGTGAAGGCTCTGAGAGACTCTGGGTTGAGGTCAGTGGGCTGACTGTGAAGGCTCTGAGAGACTTTGGGTTGAGGTCAGTGGGCTGACTGTGAAGGCTCTGAGAGACTGGGTTGAGGTCAGTGGGCTGACTGTGAAGGCTCTGAGAGACTCTGGGTTGAGGTCAGTGGGCTGACTGAACGCTCTGAGAGACTCTGGGTTGAGGTCAGTGATAAAGTAGTCAACAGTACTACTGCCAAGAGATGAGCTATAGGTGTACCTACCATAGGAGTCCCCTCGAAGCCTACCATTGAATATGTACATACCCAGCATGCAACAGAGCTGTGAGCTATCTCTCTCCTCTCTCCCCCTCCCCTGGTGACCAGCTTAGACAGTCTATATTTAATTGGGTCCTACCTCTGTTCTCCTCTTATGGCTTCACAGCTTTAACAGTTAATATATTCAGGTGGCTGAACAGAGCGGGTTTCAGAACAGACCAGGTCTCAGAACAGGGCAGGTCTCAGAACAGGGCAGGTCTCAGAACAGGGCAGGTCTCAGAACAGGGCAGGTCTCAGACCAGGGCAGGTCTCAGACCAGGGCAGGTCTCAGAACAGGGCAGGTCTCAGACCAGGGCAGGTCTCAGAACAGGGCAGGTCTCAGAACAGGGCAGGTCTCAGAACAAAGCAGGTCTCAGAACAGAGCAGGTCTCAGACCAGGGCAGGTCTCAGACCAGGGCAGGTCTCAGAACGGAACAGGGCAGGTCTCAGATCAGGGCAGGTCTCAGAACAGGGCAGGTCTCGGAACGGAACAGGTCTCAGAACAGGGCAGGTCTCGGAACGGAACCGGTCTCAGAACGGAACAGGGCAGGTCTCAGATCAGGGCAGGTCTCAGAACAGGGCAGGTCTCAGAACAGGGCAGGTCTCAGAACAGAGCAGGTCTCAGAGCAGGGCAGGTCTCAGAACAGGGCAGGTCTCAGAGCAGGTCTCGGAACGGAACAGGTCTCAGAACGGAACAGGTCTTAGAACAGAGCAGGTCGCAGAACGGAACCGGTCTCAGAACGGAACCGGTCTCAGAACGGAACAGGGCAGGTCTCAGAACAGGGCAGGTCTCAGAACAGGGCAGGTCTCAGAACAGGGCAGGTCTCAGAACAGGGCAGGTCTCAGAACAGGGCAGGTCTCAGATCAGGGCAGGTCTCAGATCAGGGCAGGTCTCAGAACAGGGCAGGTCTCAGAACAGGGCAGGTCTCAGAACGGAACCGGGCAGGTCTCAGAACAGGGCAGGTCTCAGAACAGGGCAGGTCTCAGACCAGGGCAGGTCTCAGACCAGGGCAGGTCTCAGACCAGGGCAGGTCTCAGACCAGGGCAGGTCTCAGACCAGGGCAGGTCTCAGAACAAGGCAGGTCTCAGAACAGAGCAGGTTTCAGAACAGAGCAGGTCTCAGAACTGAACAGGTCGCAGAACGGAACCGGTCGCAGAACGGAACCGGTCGCAGAACGGAACCGGTCTCAGAACGGAACAGGGCAGGTCTCAGAACAGGGCAGGTCTCAGAACGGAACCGGTCTCAGAACGGAACAGGGCAGGTCTCAGACCAGGGCAGGTCTCAGACCAGGGCAGGTCTCAGACCAGGGCAGGTCTCAGACCAGGGCAGGTCTCAGACCAGGGCAGGTCTCAGACCAGGGCAGGTCTCAGAACAAGGCAGGTCTCAGAACAGAGCAGGTTTCAGAACAGAGCAGGTCTCAGAACAGAGCAGGTCTCAGAACTGAACAGGTCGCAGAACGGAACCGGTCGCAGAACGGAACCGGTCGCAGAACGGAACAGGGCAGGTCTCAGAACAGGGCAGGTCTCAGAACAAGGCAGGTCTCAGAACAGGGCAGGTCTCAGAACAGGGCAGGTCTCAGATCAGGGCAGGTCTCAGATCAGGGCAGGTCTCAGAACAGGGCAGGTCTCAGAACAGGGCAGGTCTCAGAACGGAACCAGTCTCAGAACGGAACAGGGCAGGTCTCAGAACAGGGCAGGTCTCAGACCAGGGCAGGTCTCAGACCAGGGCAGGTCTCAGACCAGGGCAGGTCTCAGACCAGGGCAGGTCTCAGAACAGGGCAGGTCTCAGAACAAGGCAGGTCTCAGAACAGAGCAGGTTTCAGAACAGAGCAGGTCTCAGAACGGAACAGGTCGCAGAACGGAACCGGTCGCAGAACGGAACCGGTCGCAGAACGGAACCGGTCTCAGAACGGAACAGGGCAGGTCTCAGAACAGGGCAGGTCTCAGAACAAGGCAGGTCTCAGAACAGGGCAGGTCTCAGAACGGAACCGGTCTCAGAACGGAACAGGGCAGGTCTCAGAACAGGGCAGGTCTCAGATCAGGGCAGGTCTCAGACCAGGGCAGGTCTCAGACCAGGGCAGGTCTCAGATCAGGGCAGGTCTCAGATCAGGGCAGGTCTCAGAACAGGTCTCAGAACAGGGCAGGTCTCAGAACGGAACCGGTCTCAGAACGGAACAGGGCAGGTCTCAGACCAGGGCAGGTCTCAGACCAGGGCAGGTCTCAGACCAGGGCAGGTCTCAGACCAGGGCAGGTCTCAGACCAGGGCTGGTCTCAGACCAGGGCAGGTCTCAGACCAGGGCTGGTCTCAGACCAGGGCAGGTCTCAGAACAGGGCAGGTCTCAGAACAGGGCAGGTCTCAGAACAAGGCAGGTCTCAGAACAGAGCAGGTCTCAGAACGGAACAGAGCAGGTCTCAGAACAGGGCAGGTCTCAGAACAGGGCAGGTCTCAGAACAGGGCAGGTCTCAGAACAGGGCAGGTCTCAGAACGGAACAGGGCAGGTCTCAGAACATGTTTGTGGTAAGGCAGAGGAGAGCGGGAGGGATGAGGAAAGAGAGAAGAGATAGAGACAAGAACAGAGAGGATCTAGGGAGAGGAGGGAGAGAGAAAGAAAGGGACAAGGTAGAGAAGAGAGAGACAGGGTAGAGGAGAGAGAACGACAGGGTAGAGGAGAGAGAACGACAGGGTAGAGGAGAGAGAACGACAGGGTAGAGGAGAGAGAACGACAGGGTAGAGGAGAGAGAGAGAGAGACAGACAGAGACAGGGTAGAAGAGAGAGAGAGAGCGAGAGCGAGAGCGAGAGAGAGAGAGAGAGAGAGAGAGAGAGATGGTTAAGGTGGTGGCTATAGAGCAGCTCTCATTAAGAATTCACTTTTAATGAGGTCTCCCTCAACAAAGGACTGGGCCCCGACGTGGCCTGGATAACACACACAGACATACACACACTCCCTGTTCACAGAAACCGATATACTGGCAGGGAACGTGGTTCACATGAAGTCCCTCTGCCTCCATCTTCCCATTGGAGGAGAAGGTCAGAGGGGAGGGACCTCCTGGCTTTCTCATCCAATGGGATTTAATAAGAAGTCGAGGAGAAAGGACTCAAGGAGTATGTTCTTTGAGATTGTCCCAATGCTCTCTCTCTTAATAATCACCTTCTCTACTCAGCTCCTCTGTCCTCTGTCCTCTGGAGGACTGGTGTTGACTCATTACCAACCACTTGTCTCTCTCTGTCTCCAGTCCTGTCTGCTCCTCTGTCCTCTGTCCTCTGATGGACTGGAGGACTGGTGTTGACTCATTACCAGCCACTTGTCTCTCTCTGTCTCCAGTCCTGTCCTGGCCTCTCCTCAGTGTGGGGACTTTGACAAGCTCCGGGAGATCTATAAGGACATCATGTGTTTCGTCAAGACTCAGATGGTGGAGAACCCAGAACATAACCAGGTATGGTAGGAACCAGAACATAACCAGGTATGGTAGGAACCAGAACATAACCAGGTATGGTAGGAACCAGAACATAACCAGGTATGGTAGAAACCAGAACATAACCAGAACATAACCAGGTATGGTAGGAACCAGAACATAACCAGAACATAACCAGGTATGGTAGGAACCAGAACATAACCAGGTATGGTAGGAACCATAACATAACCAGGTATGGTAGGAACCAGAACATAACCAGGTATGGTAGGAACCAGAACATAACCAGGTATGGTAGAAACCAGAACATAACCAGGTATGGTAGGAACCAGAACATAACCAGGTATGGTAGGAACCAGAACATAACCAGGTATGGTAGGAACCAGAACATAACCAGGTATGGTAGGAACCATAACATAACCAGGTATGGTAGGAACCAGAACATAACCAGAACATAACCAGGTATGGTAGGAACCAGAACATAACCAGAACATAACCAGGTATGGTAGGAACCAGAACATAACCAGGTATGGTAGGAACCAGAACATAACCAGGTATGGTAGGAACCATAACATAACCAGGTATGGTAGGAACCAGAACATAACCAGGTATGGTAGGAACCAGAACATAACCAGAACATAACCAGGTATGGTAGGAACCAGAACTGTCTGTCTGTCCTCCAGGTAACAGGTTCTCCCTCTCCCTATAGGACCTGTCTGTCTGTCTGTCCTCCAGGTAACAGGTTCTCTCTCTGTATAGGACCTGTCTGTCTGTCTGTCCTCCAGGTAACAGGTTCTCTCTCCGTATAGGACCTGTCTGTCTGTCTGTCCTCCAGGTAACAGGTTCTCTCTCTGTATAGGACCTGTCTGTCTGTCTGTCTGTCCTCCAGGTAACAGGTTCTCTCTCTGTATAGGACCTGTCTGTCTGTCCTCCAGGTAACAGGTTCTCTCTCCGTATAGGACCTGTCTGTCTGTCCTCCAGATAACAGGTTCTCTCTCTGTATAGGACCTGTCTGTCTGTCCTCCAGGTAACAGGTTCTCTCTCTGTATAGGACCTGTCTGTCTGTCCTCCAGGTAACAGGTTCTCTCTCTGTATAGGACCTGTCTGTCTGTCCTCCAGGTAACAGGTTCTCTCTCCGTATAGGACCTGTCTGTCTGTCCTCCAGATAACAGGTTCTCTCTCCGTATAGGACCTGTCTGTCTGTCTGTCTGTCTGTCTGTCCTCCAGGTAACAGGTTCTCTCTCCCTATAGGACGTGTGTCTGTCTGCTATGAGGGACCGTGAGGAGATCTTTCTCCAATGCTCCGAGTCCTTCGACAGTGAGGACATGTGAATCACAGGAGGCTGCTGACGGGAGGACGGCTCGTAGAAATGTCCGGAAACGAAGCAAATGGAAATGACATCAAACACCCTGAAACCATGGAAACCATGTGTGATGTATTTAATACTGTTCCACCGATTCCGCTCCTGTCATTACCCACAAGCCTGTTCACTAACTTCCTGTTTCTGGGACCAATCAGAACAGTTAGAATGTGTTTGATATATTTAATACCGTTCCACTGATTCAGCTCCAGTCATTACCCACAAGCCTGTTCACCTCAATTAACCTGTTCACCAACTTCCTGTTTCTGGGACCAATCAGAATGTGTTTGATATATTTAATACGTTCCACTGATTCAGCTCCAGTCATTACCCACAAGCCTGTTCTCCTCAATTAACTTGTTCACCAACTTCCTGTCATGTGACCACCTATTAGTTCCTGGTGACATGAAAGACACAGTGTGTTGCTTTGTTATGGACTTGATAAATGATCACGTTTTGGGATTTGTTTTTTATAAATGTTCAGCTTTTCCACCCGTTTAGTGTTACAGACATGTTTTATAATCTGACATTCATGTTTTTATGTGAAGTTTTATTATGATGTTTTATAATCTGGTTCCAATCATTCATCAGTTTGTATTTGATGATCATTGTTCAGCCTTTTTAACCCATTAAGAATCAGCATTTTGTCCAGCCAGTCTTTCTCTATTAAACCTCAGCCTCAGAGCCAGTCTTTCTCTATTAAACCTCAGCCTCAGAGCCAGTCTTTCTCTATTAAACCTCAGCCTCAGAGCCAGTCTTTCTCTATTAAACCTCAGCCTCAGAGCCAGTCTTTCTCAGCCTCAGAGCCAGTCTCTCTATTAAACCTCAGCCTCAGAGCCAGTCTCTCTCTGTGTATTAAACCTCAGCCTCAGAGCCAGTCTCTCTATTAAACCTCAGCCTCAGAGCCAGTCTTTCTCTGTGTATTAAACCTCAGCCTCAGAGCCAGTCTCTCTATTATACCTCAGCCTCAGAGCCAGTCTCTCTATTATACCTCAGCCTCAGAGCCAGTCTTTCTCTATTAAACCTCAGCCTCAGAGCCAGTCTTTCTCTGTGTATTAAACCTCAGCCTCAGAGCCAGTCTTTCTCTATTAAACCTCAGCCTCAGAGCCAGTCTTTCTCAGTGTATTAAACCTCGGCCTCAGAGGGATGGTGGTCTCTCAGTGTCCAGCAGCGGTCACCAAACTAAGGGTCGCGACCCCCGTGTGGGGACGCCTGATGTGAAAACGAGGTTGCGGAAGAATTTCCCCAAAAATCCTGAAAATAAAATGTAAAAAAATAAAACACATTTTATTTAACACATCGCCTTTGTATCTTTGTAATGTGGTTAACCTTAAAAATGGAAATTAAAATGTTTAAAACCTAAAAAGATCCAATTCAACCAGAGTGGCCCTTAAATCGTTAAAAGGCTGATCTGAATGAACCTAGTGTGGCCTTTCGAGCTGCTATAAAATACCCATAAAACCTAGCGGTCAAACAGGGAAATGGTTCCAATCGTTTTTCCACCATTCATTTTTATGAAACCCCTGGTCTACAGGGATCTGAGCCTCCCGGTCGCTGGTCGCATTCTAGAAATACAGACCACGTGTGTCTGGATGAGTCTGTCTGTCTGGCTGCGTCCAGCCCCAGGCTTGTTCTCTCTCTTCTGCCTTATAGTGAGGAGACCAGCCTCCAGCCCCAGGCTTGTTCTCTCTCTCCTGCCTTATAGTGAGGAGACCAGTCTCCAGCTGCCTCCAGCCCCAGGCTTGTTCTCTCTCTTCTGCCTTATAGTGAGGAGACCAGTCTCCAGCCCCAGGCTGGTTCTCTCTCTTCTGCCTTATAGTGAGGAGACCAGTCTCCAGCCCCAGGCTTGTTCTCTCTCTCTCCTGCCTTATAGTGAGCAGACCAGTCTCCAGCCCCAGGCTTGTTCTCTCTCTCTCCTGCCTTATAGTGAGCAGACCAGTCTCCAGCTGCCTCCAGCCCCAGGCTTGTTCTCTCTCTTCTGCATTATAGTGAGCAGACCAGTCTCCAGCTGCCTCCAGCCCCAGGCTTGTTCTCTCTCTTCTGCATTATAGTGAGCAGACCAGTCTCCAGCTGCCTCCAGCCCCAGGCTTGTTCTCTCTCTCTCCTGCCTTATAGTGAGCAGACCAGTCTCCAGCCCCAGGCTTGTTTCTCTCTCTCCTGCCTTATAGTGAGCAGACCAGTCTCCAGCTGCCTCCAGCCCCAGGCTTGTTCTCTCTCTTCTGCATTATAGTGAGCAGACCAGTCTCCAGCTGCCTCCAGCCCCAGGCTTGTTCTCTCTCTCTCCTGCCTTATAGTGAGCAGACCAGTCTCCAGCCCCAGGCTTGTTCTCTCTCTCTCCTGCCTTATAGTGAGCAGACCAGTCTCCAGCTGCCTCCAGCCCCAGGCTTGTTCTCTCTCTTCTGCATTATAGTGAGCAGACCAGTCTCCAGCTGCCTCCAGCCCCAGGCTTGTTCTCTCTCTCTCCTGCCTTATAGTGAGCAGACCAGCCTCCAGCTGTCTCCAGCCCCAGGCTTGTTCTCTCTCTTCTGCCTTATAGTGAGCAGACCAGTCTCCAGCCACAGGCTTGTTCTCTCTCTCTCCTGCCTTATAGTGAGCAGACCAGTCTCCAGCCCCAGGCTTGTTCTCTCTCTTCTGCCTTATAGTGGATTCGGCTATTTCAGCCACACCCGTTGCTGATAGGTGTATAACATCGACCACACAGCCATGCATTCTCCATAGACAAACAATGGCAGTAGAATGGCCTTACTGAAGAGCTCAGTGACTTTCAACGTGTCACCGCCATAGGATGCCAGGAGAACACTACCTGTCCCAATGCATAGGGCCAACTGTAAAGTTTGGTGGAGGAGGAATAATGGTCTGGGGCTGTTTTTCTAAGTTCGGGCCCCTTAGTTCCAGTGAAGGAGAATCTTAATGCTACAGAATACAATGACATTCTAGAAGATTCTGTGCTTCCAACTTTATGGCAAAAGTTTGGGGAAGGCCCTTTCCTGTTTCAGCATGACAATGCCCCCAGTGCACAAAGCGAGGTCCATACAGAAATGGTTTGTCAATATCAGTGTGGAAGAACTTGACAGGTCTGTGTTAGAAGCTCACCTCGGGGTCATGATTGGGGCTGTACAAATGTTAGCTGAATAATTGATTATGCTTATGTTGTATTAATAGAAGGGGAGGGGTTATAAGACCCCTCCCTCTTTATAGGGTCCTAGACTTCAGATTAACAATAAACATGAGGTTTTAATCTCGCTCTCTCGTACTGTCACTCAGCCCAGACTCCCAGTCCTGCTGTGACTCAGCCCAGACTCCCAGTCCTACTGTCACTCAGCCCAGACTCCCAGTCCTGTTACTCAGCCCAGACTCCCAGTCCTACTGTCACTCAGCCCAGACTCCCAGTCCTACTGTTACTCAGCCCAGACTCCCAGTCCTACTGTTACTCAGCCCAGACTCCCAGTCCTACTGTTACTCAGCCCAGACTCCCAGTCCTACTGTTACTCAGCCCAGACTCCCAGTCCTACTGTTACTCAGCCCAGACTCCCAGTCCTACTGTGACTCAGCCCAGACTCCCAGTCCTACTGTTACTCAGCCCAGACTCCCAGTCCTACTGTTACTCAGCCCAGACTCCCAGTCCTACTGTTACTCAGCCCAGACTCCCAGTCCTACTGTGACTCAGCCCAGACTCCCAGTCCTTTCACTCAGCCCAGACTCCCAGTCCTACTGTTACTCAGCCCAGACTCCCAGTCCTACTGTTACTCAGCCCAGACTCCCAGTCCTACTGTTACTCAGCCCAGACTCCCAGTCCTACTGTGACTCAGCCCAGACTCCCAGTCCTGTCACTCAGCCCAGACTCCCAGTCCTACTGTTACTCAGCCCAGACTCCCAGTCCTACTGTGACTCAGCCCAGACTCCCAGTCCTGTCACTCAGCCCAGACTCCCAGTCCTACTGTTACTCAGCCCAGACTCCCAGTCCTACTGTTACTCAGCCCAGACTCCCAGTCCTACTGTTACTCAGCCCAGACTCCCAGTCCTACTGTTACTCAGCCCAGACTCCCAGTCCTACTGTTACTCAGCCCAGACTCCCAGTCCTACTGTTACTCAGCCCAGACTCCCAGTCCTACTGTGACTCAGCCCAGACTCCCAGTCCTGTCACTCAGCCCAGACTCCCAGTCCTACTGTTACTCAGCCCAGACTCCCAGTCCTACTGTTACTCAGCCCAGACTCCCAGTCCTACTGTGACTCAGCCCAGACTCCCAGTCCTACTGTGACTCAGCCCAGACTCCCAGTCCTACTGTTACTCAGCCCAGACTCCCAGTCCTACTGTTACTCAGCCCAGACTCCCAGTCCTACTGTGACTCAGCCCAGACTCCCAGTCCTGTCACTCAGCCCAGACTCCCAGTCCTACTGTGACTCAGCCCAGACTCCCAGTCCTACTGTGACTCAGCCCAGACTCCCAGTCCTGTCACTCAGCCCAGACTCCCAGTCCTACTGTGACTCAGCCCAGACTCCCAGTCCTACTGTGACTCAGCCCAGACTCCCAGTCCTACTGTTACTCAGCCCAGACTCCCAGTCCTACTGTGACTCAGCCCAGACTCCCAGTCCTGTCACTCAGCCCAGACTCCCAGTCCTACTGTTACTCAGCCCAGACTCCCAGTCCTACTGCTGCAGTGTGTGCATCTCTCGCTCTCTCTCTGAGAAATGTGTGACTGAGACAGACCTCTGCAGGGGAGTGTAGGAGATAAGACCACTCAGACATTCCACTATAAATCAACGTGGACATTTACTGCTAAGCTTTTAGATAACACACTAAAGGCCTTGTTTATATAGCTTTGTATGCATGGTTCTGGTCTCGGGAGTCAAAAGGTAATGATGTAGGTAGTAACATAACCAGGGCTAGACTGAGGGTTTAACATTACCAGGGCTAGACTGGGGGTTTAACATTACCAGGGCTAGACTGGGGGTTTAACATTACCAGGGCTAGACTGAGGGTTTAACATTACCAGGGCTAGACTGAGGGGTTTAACATTACCAGGGCTAGACTGAGGGTTTAACATTACCAGGGCTAGACTGAGGGTTTAACATTACCAGGGCTAGACTGAGGGTTTAACATTACCAGGGCTAGACTGAGGGTTTAACATTACCAGGGCTAGACTGAGGGTTTAACATTACCAGGGCTAGACTGAGGGTTTAACATTACCAGGGCTAGACTGAGGGTTTAACATTACCAGGGCTAGACTGAGGGTTTAACATTACCAGGGCTAGACTGAGGGTTTAACATTACCAGGGCTAGACTGAGGGTTTAACATTACCAGGGCTAGACTGAGGGTTTAACAAAACCACTTGAGACCTTTTCCTTGATGCAGAACTTTCTGGGAAAAATGCTTGACATTTTCCTGATTGTCAACTTCTGTCTGCAATTGAATTAAAAAAGGTTTTTGACTGATTTAATTAAAGATATTATCATAATGCTAATTTCACCAATGAGGCAATGATTGACAAGGATGGAAGGAACGAACCCAAACAACTGCACAGAGCCCTGACCTCTAACCCCACCAAACACCTTTGGGATCAATTAGTACGCTGACTGCGAGCCAGGCCTAATCGCCCAACATCAGTGCCCGATCTCACTAATGCTCTTGTGGCTGAATAGAAGCAAGTCCCTGCAGCAATGTTCCAACATCTAGTGGAAAACCTTCCCAGAAGAGTGGAGGCTGTTATAGCAGCAATGTTCCAACATCTAGTGGAAAGCCTTCCCAGAAGAGTGGAGGCTGTTATAGCAGCAATGTTCCAACATCTAGTGGAAAGCCTTCCCAGAAGAGCGGAGGCTGTTATAGCAGCAATGTTCCAACATCTAGTGGAAAACCTTCCCAGAAGAGCGGAGGCTGTTATAGCAGCAATGTTCCAACATCTAGTGGAAAGCCTTCCCAGAAGAGTGGAGGCTGTTATAGCAGCAATGTTCCTACAACTAGTGGAAAACCTTCACAGAAGAGCGGAGGCTGTTATAGCAGCAATGTTCCAACATCTAGTGGAAAGCCTTCCCAGAAGAGTGGAGGCTGTTATAGCAGCAATGTTCCAACATCTAGTGGAAAGCCTTCCCAGAAGAGTGGAGGCTGTTATAGCAGCAATGTTCCAACATCTAGTGGAAAACCTTCCCAGAAGAGTGGAGGCTGTTATAGCAGCAATGTTCCTACATCTAGTGGAAAGCCTTCCCAGAAGAGTGGAGGCTGTTATAGCAGCAATGTTCCAACATCTAGTGGAAAGCCTTCCCAGAAGAGTGGAGGCTGTTATAGCAGCAATGTTCCAACATCTAGTGGAAAACCTTCCCAGAAGAGTGGAGGCTGTTATAGCAGCAATGTTCCTACATCTAGTGGAAAGCCTTCCCAGAAGAGTGGAGGCTGTTATAGCAGCAATGTTCCAACATCTAGTGGAAAGCCTTCCCAGAAGAGTGGAGGCTGTTATAGCAGCAATGTTCCTACATCTAGTGGAAAGCCTTCCCAGAAGAGTGGAGGCTGTTATAGCAGCAATGTTCCAACATCTAGTGGAAAGCCTTCCCAGAAGAGTGGAGGCTGTTATAGCAGCAATGTTTCAACTTCTAGTGGAAAGCCTTCCCAGAAGAGTGGAGGTTGTTATAGCAGCAATGTTCCAACATCTAGTGGAAAGTGTCCTCATACTGTTGATGATGTTGTGTCTTTTTCTACACCAGGGATGGGCCACTTTGATTGGATGGGGGCCATAAGAAATCTGAACGGCCGCTGTTGTGACAGACTGAAGAAAACAACACTGATCCACTCATTAGTTTTCATTCCGGAAGCAGCAGCATCATCATGTCTGTCTGGCAGTCTGTCTGGCAGCTCCCCACCAAGTTACACATCTATAGTTCTGACTGGCTTCCCAAGGGGGCGGAGCTGTCCTGAGGTTCTGAATGTCCGTCCATCCCTCCAGCCTCCACAGCTTCCCTCTTCAACAGCTTCCGACAGCTTCCCTCTTCAGCTCGTTTCCCACCTGACGACTGTCAACACACACTGATACGTAACGAATGGAATTAACTGACAGAAAAAAGGATCAACCATGAGCTGATTGGTTTATGCTCCACTTCCTGCTTGGTGAGAGGGGTGGAGTCTCGAGCAAGGATACTAACAGAGTGGTATCATGAAGACAAGATGTGAGTGTGTGTGTGTGTGTGTGTGTGTGTGTGTGTGTGTGTGTGTGTGTGTGTGTGTGTGTGTGTGTGTGTGTGTGTGTGTGTGTGTGTGTGTGTGTGTGTGTGTGTGTGTGTGTGTGTGTGTGTGTGTGTGTGTCTGTGTGTGTGTGTGTGTGTGTGTGTGTGTGTGTGTGTGTGTGTGTGTGAGTGTGTGTGAGTGTGTCTGTGTGTGTGTGTGTGTGTGTGTGTGTGTGTGTGTGTGTGTGTGTGTGTGTGTGTGTGTGTGTGTGTGTGTGTGTGAGTGTGTGTGTGTTTAAAACCAAATATAATATACATTTGTTCAACAAACTGCCACACAGATTGTCCAGTCATAGTGGGTAAAACGGTCGTTCTGGATCCGTCAGAAACTCACTTCCTGTGTAGATACATCCTGAATACAGACGGCTGGATGACCTTGTACTGTCATCTGACCCGGGAGACTGGTTCTGATCCATATCAACCCTGTACTGTCATCTGACCCGGGAGGCTGGTTCTGATCCATATCAGACTGGAACTAAACCTAGCAGACAGTGGAAGCTCACTATGGCACAATATTCCCTATGTAGTGCACTAATAGGGCTCTGGTCTAAAGTAGTGCACTATATAGGGAATAGGGCTCTGGTCTAAAGTAGTGCACTATATAGGGAATAGGGCTCTGGTCTAAAGTAGTGTACTATATAGGGAATAGGGCCCTGGTCTATAGTAGTACACTATATAGGGAATAGGGCTCTTGTCTAAAGTAGTGTACTATATAGGGAATAGGGCTCTGGTCTAAAGTAGTGCACTATATAGGGAATAGGGCTCTTGTCTAAAGTAGTGTACTATATAGGGAATAGGGCTCTGGTCTAAAGTAGTGCACTATATAGGGAATAGGGCTCTTGTCTATAGTAGTGTACTATATAGGGAATAGGGCTCTGGTCTAAAGTAGTGCACTATATAGGGAATAGGGCTCTGGTCTAAAGTAGTGTACTATATAGGGAATATGGTTCCATATGTTCTGGTCTAAAGTAGTGTACTATATAGGGAATAGGGTTCTCTCTAAAGTAGTGCACTATATAGGGAATAGGGAGCCATTTGGGACTCAACATGTGTCAGTCATCCAGACTCTCCGACGTCTCTGACTCGGTTGAGGCTCTGATGTTTTTGTCTCTTATCCCTGAGCAACATCATTTTTATGAGAGTGAATCTTGGATACGTTGTCTGTCAGTTCAATTGTTTTATTATTTTACGGCACATGGAGAGAAAAAAATAATATTTCTGATTTGCAGTGTACGGACATAATGTAAAGCACACAATGCTTCAAAGCTTTCTGTTCACTCTCCTCAGTTCTCGCTAAGCATTTGTCCTGGAGGCAGAGAGGGAGGGAGACAGGGAGGGAGGGAGACAGGGAGGGAGACAGGGAGGGAGGGAGGGAGGGAGACAGGGAGGGAGGGAGACAGGGAGGGAGGGAGACAGGGAGGGAGGGAGACAGGGAGGGAGACAGGGAGGGAGACAGGGAGGGAGGCAGGGAGGGAGGCAGGGAGGGAGGGAGACAGGGAGGGAGGCAGGGAGGGAGACAGGGAGGGAGGCAGGGAGGGAGGGAGACAGGGAGGGAGGGAGGGAGACAGGGAGGGAGACAGGGAGGGAGGGAGGGAGGGAGGGAGGGAGACAGGGAGGGAGACAGGGAGGGAGGGAGACAGGGAGGGAGGGAGACAGGGAGGGAGGGAGACAGGGAGGGAGACAGGGAGGGAGGGAGGGAGACAGGGGGAGGGAGGGAGGGAGACAGGGAGGGAGGCAGAGAGGGAGGGAGACAGGGAGGGAGGGAGACAGGGAGGGAGACAGGGAGGGAGACAGGGAGGGAGACAGGGAGGGAGGCAGGGAGGGAGACAGGGAGGGAGGGAGGGGGAGACAGGGAGGGAGGCAGAGAGGGAGGGAGACAGGGAGGGAGGGAGACAGGGAGGGAGGGAGGGAGACAGGGAGGGAGGGAGGGAGGGAGGGAGACAGGGAGGGAGGCAGGGAGGGAGACAGGGAGGGAGGGAGACAGGGAGGGAGGGAGACAGGGAGGGAGGGAGACAGGGAGGGAGGGAGACAGGGAGGGAGGGAGGCAGGGAGGGAGGGAGACAGGGAGGGAGTGAGACAGGGAGGGAGGGGAGACAGGGAGGGAGACAGGGAGGGAGACAGGGAGGGAGGGAGGGAGACAGGGAGGGAGGCAGGGAGGGAGGCAGAGAGGGAGGCAGGGAGGGAGGCAGAGAGGGAGGGAGGCAGAGGGGGGAGGGAGACAGGGAGGGAGGGAGACAGGGAGGGAGACAGGGAGGGAGGGAGACAGGGAGGGAGGGAGGGAGACAGGGAGGGAGGGAGACAGGGAGGGAGGCTGGGAGGGAGGGAGGGAGACAGGGAGGGAGGGAGGGAGGCTGGGAGGGAGGGAGGAGACAGGGAGGGAGGGAGGGAGACAGGGAGGGAGGGAGACAGGGAGGGAGGGAGACAGGGAGGGAGGGAGACAGGGAGGGAGGCTGGGAGGGAGGCGTTGAGGGAGGCAGGGAGGGAGGGAGACAGGGAGGGAGGCAGGGAGGGAGAGAGACAGGGAGGGAGGTGTTGAGGGAGACAGGGAGGGAGGGAAGGAGAGAGACAGGGAGCGAGGCAGGGAGGGGAGGCAGGGAGGGAGGCAGGGAGGGAGGCAGGGAGGGAGACAGTGAGGGAGACAGTGAGGGAGGGAGAGAGACTGGGAGGGAGGGAGAGAGACAGGGAGGGAGACAGGGAGGGAGACAGAGAGGCAGGGAGGGAGACAGGGAGGGAGACAGAGAGGCAGGGAGACAGAGAGGCAGGGAGGGAGACAGGGAGGGAGGGAGGGAGGCAGACAGGGAGGGAGACAGAGAGGCAGGGAGGGAGACAGGAGGCAGGGAGGGAGACAGAGAGGGAGACAGACACACACATACCATATTACATTTAGCACAACAAACAGCAGCTGGTCTTCCAGATAGGGCTCAGAGAACAAATGTCTTGTCTGCTTTCCAAGTCCAGGGCTACAGTCAGTCTCTCTCCCCACTCTCCCTTCCCCCCTCCCTCCCTCCTTCCTTCCTTCCTTCCTTCCCTCCCTCCCTCCCTCCCTCCCATAGTGATGCCCAGTTCTATTGTTAGAGAAGAACAGAGAGTTGTATGAGTCCAAACCAGCCCTGTACTGACTCGACATTCACAGCAACAGCTTCCTCTCCCAGCCAGAGACCAGATAGAAACCAGGTCTGCAACTTCTGGACAGACTGCTCCATCCGTCCTCGGGAAGGGGTAAAAAAAAACTATGTTTGGGACACAACGACCTTACGGTTACCCCGGTTACCCTTCAGTTGGTTAACGCTGGTTTGTCTCAAACCAGGTCATAACCCCAAACTAAAAGGTGAGCGTTCACAAGAAGCAGAGCTCACAATTTAAAACCTCATGATCGGTTGGCACAAAGGTCAGAGTTCGTAGTAAGAGTCTTTAGTAACCGTTCTGTCCACTCCCGACTCCCCTACATCGACTGTCCTTAGAATCCACCTCCCTTTCCCTCTCCTCTGTAGAAGTGTAGTCCTAGACAGCCTTAGAGAAGGGTGTTATGGGTAGTGTAGTCAATAACGGGTCAGAGTTCGTAGTAAGAGTCCTTAGTAACCGTTCTGTCCACTCCCGACTCCCCTACATCGACTGTCCTTAGAATCCACCGCCCTTTCCCTCTCCTCCGTAGAGGTGTAGTCCTAGACAGCCTTAGAGAAGAGGGTTATGGGTAGTGTAGTCAATAACGGGTCAGAGTGTCCTGGCTCATCGGTGTTGGCTAGCTGTTGTTCTCTGCAGTCATGTATTTGAGGGCAGCGAAGCCGTATCGTCTAGACATGTTCTGCTGAAACTCCTCTTTCAGGGTCTTCAGGCAGACGCGGTACTGCTTGTTGGACCGGAACTTGGTGATGTCGAAACTGGGAGCATGAGGCATGTGGATCATATAGGCGTTGGGCAGAACCACAAACTCATACTCCTGGAAGAGAGGACAGAGGACTGAGTTAGAAACACTAAGACAGCATCACTAACTCATACTGCTGGAAGAGAGGACAGAGGACTGAGTTAGAAACACTAAGACAGCATCACTAACTCATACTCCTGGAAGAGAGGACAGAGGACAGAGTTAGAAACACTAAGACAGTATCACTAACTCATACTGCTGGAAGAGAGGACAGAGTTAGAAACACTAAGACAGTATCACTAACTCATACTGCTGGAAGAGAGGACAGAGGACAGAGTTAGAAACACTAAGACAGTATCACTAACTCATACCTCTGGAAGAGAGGACAGAGTTAGAAACACTAAGACAGCATCACTAACTCATACTGCTGGAAGAGAGGACAGAGTTAGAAACACTAAGACAGCATCACTAACTCATACTGCTGGAAGAGAGGACAGAGTTAGAAACACTAAGACAGCATCACTAACTCATACTGCTGGAAGAGAGGACAGAGTTAGAATCACTATGACAGCATCACTAACTCATACTCCTGGAAGAGAGGACAGAGGACCGAGTTAGAAACATTAAGACAGCATCACTAACTCATACTCCTGGAAGAGAGGACAGAGGACCGAGTTAGAAACACTAAGACAGCATCACTAACTCATACTGCTGGAAGAGAGGACAGAGGACAGAGTTAGAAACACTAAGACAGCATCACTAACTCATACTGCTGGAAGAGAGGACAGAGGACAGAGTTAAAAACACTAAGACAGCATCACTAACTCATACTGCTGGAAGAGAGGACAGAGGACAGAGTTAGAAACACTAAGACAGCATCACTAACTCATACTGCTGGAAGAGAGGACAGAGGACAGAGTTAGAAACACTAAGACAGCATCACTAACTCATACTGCTGGAAGAGAGGACAGAGTTAGAAACACTAAGACAGCATCACTAACTCATACTCCTGGAAGAGAGGACAGAGTTAGAAACACTAAGACAGCATCACTAACTCATACTGCTGGAAGAGAGGACAGAGTTAGAAACACTAAGACAGCATCACTAACTCATACTGCTGGAAGAGAGGACAGAGGACAGAGTTAGAAACACTAAGACAGCATCAATAACTCATACTCCTGGAAGAGAGGACAGAGTTAGAAACACTAAGACAGCATCACTAACTCATACTGCTGGAAGAGAGGACAGAGTTAGAAACACTAAGACAGCATCACTAACTCATACTGCTGGAAGAGAGGACAGAGTTAGAAACACTAAGACAGCATCACTAACTCATACTGCTGGAAGAGAGGACAGAGGACAGAGTTAGAAACACTAAGACAGCATCACTAACTCATACTGCTGGAAGAGAGGACAGAGGACAGAGTTAGAAACACTAAGACAGCATCACTAACTCATACTGCTGGAAGAGAGGACAGAGTTAGAAACATTAAGACAGTATCACTAACTCATACTGCTGGAAGAGAGGACAGAGTTAGAAACACTAAGACAGCATCACTAACTCATACTGCTGGAAGAGAGGACAGAGTTAGAAACACTAAGACAGCATCACTAACTCATACTGCTGGAAGAGAGGACAGAGTTAGAATCACTAAGACAGCATCACTAACTCATACTGCTGGAAGAGAGGACAGAGGACCGAGTTAGAAACATTAAGACAGCATCACTAACTCATACTCCTGGAAGAGAGGACAGAGGACCGAGTTAGAAACACTAAGACAGCATCACTAACTCATACTGCTGGAAGAGAGGACAGATTAGAAACACTAAGACAGCATCACTAACTCATACTGCTGGAAGAGAGGACAGAGTTAGAATCACTAAGACATACTGCTGGAAGAGAGGACAGAGGACAGAGTTAGAAACACTAAGACAGCATCACTAACTCATACTGCTGGAAGAGAGGACAGAGGACAGAGTTAGAATCACTAAGACAGCATCACTAACTCATACTGCTGGAAGAGAGGACAGAGGACAGAGTTAGAAACACTAAGACAGCATCACTAACTCATACTGCTGGAAGAGAGGACAGAGGACAGAGTTAGAAACACTAAGACAGCATCACTAACTCATACTGCTGGAAGAGAGGACAGAGTTAGAAACACTAAGACAGCATCACTAACTCATACTCCTGGAAGAGAGGACAGAGTTAGAAACACTAAGACAGCATCACTAACTCATACTGCTGGAAGAGAGGACAGAGGACAGAGTTAGAAACACTAAGACAGCATCACTAACTCATACTCCTGGAAGAGAGGACAGAGTTAGAAACACTAAGACAGCATCACTAACTCATACTGCTGGAAGAGAGGACAGAGGACAGAGTTAGAAACACTAAGACAGCATCACTAACTCATACTCCTGGAAGAGAGGACAGAGTTAGAAACACTAAGACAGCATCACTAACTCATACTGCTGGAAGAGAGGACAGAGTTAGAAACACTAAGACAGCATCACTAACTCATACTGCTGGAAGAGAGGACAGAGGACAGAGTTAGAAACACTAAGACAGCATCACTAACTCATACTGCTGGAAGAGAGGACAGAGGACAGAGTTAGAAACACTAAGACAGCATCACTAACTCATACTGCTGGAAGAGAGGACAGAGTTAGAAACACTAAGACAGCATCACTAACTCATACTCCTGGAAGAGAGGACAGAGTTAGAAACACTAAGACAGCATCACTAACTCATACTGCTGGAAGAGAGGACAGAGGACAGAGTTAGAAACACTAAGACAGCATCACTAACTCATACTCCTGGAAGAGAGGACAGAGTTAGAAACACTAAGACAGCATCACTAACTCATACTGCTGGAAGAGAGGACAGAGGACAGAGTTAGAAACACTAAGACAGCATCAATAACTCATACTCCTGGAAGAGAGGACAGAGTTAGAAACACTAAGACAGCATCACTAACTCATACTGCTGGAAGAGAGGACAGAGTTAGAAACACTAAGACAGCATCACTAACTCATACTGCTGGAAGAGAGGACAGAGTTAGAAACACTAAGACAGCATCACTAACTCATACTGCTGGAAGAGAGGACAGAGGACAGAGTTAGAAACACTAAGACAGCATCACTAACTCATACTGCTGGAAAGAGGACAGAGGACAGAGTTAGAAACACTAAGACAGCATCACTAACTCATACTGCTGGAAGAGAGGACAGAGGACAGAGTTAGAAACACGAAGACAGCATCACTAACTCATACTGCTGGAAGAGAGGACAGAGGACAGAGTTAGAAACACTAAGACAGCATCACTAACTCATACTGCTGGAAGAGAGGACAGAGTTAGAATCACTAAGACAGCATCACTAACTCATACTCCTGGAAGAGAGGACAGAGTTAGAAACACTAAGACAGCATCACTAACTCATACTGCTGGAAGAGAGGATAGAGTTAGAAACACTAAGACAGCATCACTAACTCATACTGCTGGAAGAGAGGACAGAGTTAGAAACACTAAGACAGTATCACTAACTCATACTGCTGGAAGAGAGGACAGAGGACCGAGTTAGAAACACTAAGACAGCATCACTAACTCATACTGCTGGAAGAGAGGACAGATTAGAAACACTAAGACAGCATCACTAACTCATACTGCTGGAAGAGAGGACAGAGTTAGAATCACTAAGACATACTGCTGGAAGAGAGGACAGAGGACAGAGTTAGAAACACTAAGACAGCATCACTAACTCATACTGCTGGAAGAGAGGACAGAGGACAGAGTTAGAATCACTAAGACAGCATCACTAACTCATACTGCTGGAAGAGAGGACAGAGGACAGAGTTAGAAACACTAAGACAGCATCACTAACTCATACTGCTGGAAGAGAGGACAGAGGACAGAGTTAGAAACACTAAGACAGCATCACTAACTCATACTGCTGGAAGAGAGGACAGAGTTAGAAACACTAAGACAGCATCACTAACTCATACTCCTGGAAGAGAGGACAGAGTTAGAAACACTAAGACAGCATCACTAACTCATACTGCTGGAAGAGAGGACAGAGGACAGAGTTAGAAACACTAAGACAGCATCACTAACTCATACTCCTGGAAGAGAGGACAGAGTTAGAAACACTAAGACAGCATCACTAACTCATACTGCTGGAAGAGAGGACAGAGGACAGAGTTAGAAACACTAAGACAGCATCACTAACTCATACTCCTGGAAGAGAGGACAGAGTTAGAAACACTAAGACAGCATCACTAACTCATACTGCTGGAAGAGAGGACAGAGTTAGAAACACTAAGACAGCATCACTAACTCATACTGCTGGAAGAGAGGACAGAGGACAGAGTTAGAAACACTAAGACAGCATCACTAACTCATACTGCTGGAAGAGAGGACAGAGGACAGAGTTAGAAACACTAAGACAGCATCACTAACTCATACTGCTGGAAGAGAGGACAGAGTTAGAAACACTAAGACAGCATCACTAACTCATACTCCTGGAAGAGAGGACAGAGTTAGAAACACTAAGACAGCATCACTAACTCATACTGCTGGAAGAGAGGACAGAGGACAGAGTTAGAAACACTAAGACAGCATCACTAACTCATACTCCTGGAAGAGAGGACAGAGTTAGAAACACTAAGACAGCATCACTAACTCATACTGCTGGAAGAGAGGACAGAGGACAGAGTTAGAAACACTAAGACAGCATCAATAACTCATACTCCTGGAAGAGAGGACAGAGTTAGAAACACTAAGACAGCATCACTAACTCATACTGCTGGAAGAGAGGACAGAGTTAGAAACACTAAGACAGCATCACTAACTCATACTGCTGGAAGAGAGGACAGAGTTAGAAACACTAAGACAGCATCACTAACTCATACTGCTGGAAGAGAGGACAGAGGACAGAGTTAGAAACACTAAGACAGCATCACTAACTCATACTGCTGGAAGAGAGGACAGAGGACAGAGTTAGAAACACTAAGACAGCATCACTAACTCATACTGCTGGAAGAGAGGACAGAGGACAGAGTTAGAAACACGAAGACAGCATCACTAACTCATACTGCTGGAAGAGAGGACAGAGGACAGAGTTAGAAACACTAAGACAGCATCACTAACTCATACTGCTGGAAGAGAGGACAGAGTTAGAATCACTAAGACAGCATCACTAACTCATACTCCTGGAAGAGAGGACAGAGTTAGAAACACTAAGACAGCATCACTAACTCATACTGCTGGAAGAGAGGATAGAGTTAGAAACACTAAGACAGCATCACTAACTCATACTGCTGGAAGAGAGGACAGAGTTAGAAACACTAAGACAGTATCACTAACTCATACTGCTGGAAGAGAGGACAGAGTTAGAAACACTAAGACAGCATCACTAACTCATACTGCTGGAAGAGAGGACAGAGTTAGAAACACTAAGACAGCATCACTAACTCATACTGCTGGAAGAGAGGACAGAGGACAGAGTTAGAATCACTAAGACAGCATCACTAACTCATACTGCTGGAAGAGAGGACAGAGTTAGAAACACTAAGACAGCATCACTAACTCATACTGCTGGAAGAGAGGACAGAGGACAGAGTTAGAAACACTAAGACAGCATCACTAACTCATACTGCTGGAAGAGAGGACAGAGTTAGAAACACTAAGACAGCATCACTAACTCATACTCCTGGAAGAGAGGACAGAGTTAGAAACACTAAGACAGCATCACTAACTCATACTGCTGGAAGAGAGGACAGAGGACAGAGTTAGAAACACTAAGACAGCATCACTAACTCATACTCCTGGAAGAGAGGACAGAGTTAGAAACACTAAGACAGCATCACTAACTCATACTGCTGGAAGAGAGGACAGAGGACAGAGTTAGAAACACTAAGACAGCATCACTAACTCATACTCCTGGAAGAGAGGACAGAGTTAGAAACACTAAGACAGCATCACTAACTCATACTCCTGGAAGAGAGGACAGAGTTAGAAACACTAAG
The DNA here is from genome assembly GCF_021184085.1 of Oncorhynchus gorbuscha. Taxonomy (NCBI): domain Eukaryota; kingdom Metazoa; phylum Chordata; class Actinopteri; order Salmoniformes; family Salmonidae; genus Oncorhynchus; species Oncorhynchus gorbuscha. The sequence continues at coordinate 1,145,371 of NC_060186.1, forward strand.
ACAGCGTCACTAACTCATACTGCTGGAAGAGAGGACAGAGGACAGAGTTAGAAACACTAAGACAGCATCACTAACTCATACTGCTGGAAGAGAGGACAGAGGACAGAGTTAGAAACACTAAGACAGCATCACTAACTCATACTGCTGGAAGAGAGGACAGAGTTAGAAACACTAAGACAGCATCACTAACTCATACTCCTGGAAGAGAGGACAGAGTTAGAAACACTAAGACAGCATCACTAACTCATACTGCTGGAAGAGAGGACAGAGGACAGAGTTAGAAACACTAAGACAGCATCACTAACTCATACTCCTGGAAGAGAGGACAGAGTTAGAAACACTAAGACAGCATCACTAACTCATACTCCTGGAAGAGAGGACAGAGGACCGAGTTAGAAACACTAAGACAGCATCACTAACTCATACTGCTGGAAGAGAGGACAGATTAGAAACACTAAGACAGCATCACTAACTCATACTGCTGGAAGAGAGGACAGAGTTAGAATCACTAAGACATACTGCTGGAAGAGAGGACAGAGGACAGAGTTAGAAACACTAAGACAGCATCACTAACTCATACTGCTGGAAGAGAGGACAGAGGACAGAGTTAGAATCACTAAGACAGCATCACTAACTCATACTGCTGGAAGAGAGGACAGAGTTAGAAACACTAAGACAGCATCACTAACTCATACTGCTGGAAGAGAGGACAGAGGACAGAGTTAGAAACACTAAGACAGCATCACTAACTCATACTGCTGGAAGAGAGGACAGAGGACAGAGTTAGAAACACTAAGACAGCATCACTAACTCATACTGCTGGAAGAGAGGACAGAGTTAGAAACACTAAGACAGCATCACTAACTCATACTCCTGGAAGAGAGGACAGAGTTAGAAACACTAAGACAGCATCACTAACTCATACTGCTGGAAGAGAGGACAGAGGACAGAGTTAGAAACACTAAGACAGCATCACTAACTCATACTCCTGGAAGAGAGGACAGAGTTAGAAACACTAAGACAGCATCACTAACTCATACTGCTGGAAGAGAGGACAGAGGACAGAGTTAGAAACACTAAGACAGCATCAATAACTCATACTCCTGGAAGAGAGGACAGAGTTAGAAACACTAAGACAGCATCACTAACTCATACTGCTGGAAGAGAGGACAGAGTTAGAAACACTAAGACAGCATCACTAACTCATACTGCTGGAAGAGAGGACAGAGTTAGAAACACTAAGACAGCATCACTAACTCATACTGCTGGAAGAGAGGACAGAGGACAGAGTTAGAAACACTAAGACAGCATCACTAACTCATACTGCTGGAAAGAGGACAGAGGACAGAGTTAGAAACACTAAGACAGCATCACTAACTCATACTGCTGGAAGAGAGGACAGAGGACAGAGTTAGAAACACGAAGACAGCATCACTAACTCATACTGCTGGAAGAGAGGACAGAGGACAGAGTTAGAAACACTAAGACAGCATCACTAACTCATACTGCTGGAAGAGAGGACAGAGTTAGAATCACTAAGACAGCATCACTAACTCATACTCCTGGAAGAGAGGACAGAGTTAGAAACACTAAGACAGCATCACTAACTCATACTGCTGGAAGAGAGGATAGAGTTAGAAACACTAAGACAGCATCACTAACTCATACTGCTGGAAGAGAGGACAGAGTTAGAAACACTAAGACAGTATCACTAACTCATACTGCTGGAAGAGAGGACAGAGTTAGAAACACTAAGACAGCATCACTAACTCATACTGCTGGAAGAGAGGACAGAGTTAGAAACACTAAGACAGCATCACTAACTCATACTGCTGGAAGAGAGGACAGAGGACAGAGTTAGAATCACTAAGACAGCATCACTAACTCATACTGCTGGAAGAGAGGACAGAGTTAGAAACACTAAGACAGCATCACTAACTCATACTGCTGGAAGAGAGGACAGAGGACAGAGTTAGAAACACTAAGACAGCATCACTAACTCATACTGCTGGAAGAGAGGACAGAGTTAGAAACACTAAGACAGCATCACTAACTCATACTCCTGGAAAGAGGACAGAGTTAGAAACACTAAGACAGCATCACTAACTCATACTGCTGGAAGAGAGGACAGAGGACAGAGTTAGAAACACTAAGACAGCATCACTAACTCATACTCCTGGAAGAGAGGACAGAGTTAGAAACACTAAGACAGCATCACTAACTCATACTGCTGGAAGAGAGGACAGAGGACAGAGTTAGAAACACTAAGACAGCATCACTAACTCATACTCCTGGAAGAGAGGACAGAGTTAGAAACACTAAGACAGCATCACTAACTCATACTCCTGGAAGAGAGGACAGAGTTAGAAACACTAAGACAGCGTCACTAACTCATACTGCTGGAAGAGAGGACAGAGGACAGAGTTAGAAACACTAAGACAGCATCACTAACTCATACTGCTGGAAGAGAGGACAGAGGACAGAGTTAGAAACACTAAGACAGCATCACTAACTCATACTGCTGGAAGAGAGGACAGAGTTAGAAACACTAAGACAGCATCACTAACTCATACTCCTGGAAGAGAGGACAGAGTTAGAAACACTAAGACAGCATCACTAACTCATACTGCTGGAAAGAGGACAGAGGACAGAGTTAGAAACACTAAGACAGCATCACTAACTCATACTCCTGGAAGAGAGGACAGAGTTAGAAACACTAAGACAGCATCACTAACTCATACTCCTGGAAGAGAGGACAGAGGACCGAGTTAGAAACACTAAGACAGCATCACTAACTCATACTGCTGGAAGAGAGGACAGATTAGAAACACTAAGACAGCATCACTAACTCATACTGCTGGAAGAGAGGACAGAGTTAGAATCACTAAGACATACTGCTGGAAGAGAGGACAGAGGACAGAGTTAGAAACACTAAGACAGCATCACTAACTCATACTGCTGGAAGAGAGGACAGATTAGAAACACTAAGACAGCATCACTAACTCATACTGCTGGAAGAGAGGACAGAGTTAGAATCACTAAGACATACTGCTGGAAGAGAGGACAGAGGACAGAGTTAGAAACACTAAGACAGCATCACTAACTCATACTGCTGGAAAGAGGACAGAGGACAGAGTTAGAATCACTAAGACAGCATCACTAACTCATACTGCTGGAAGAGAGGACAGAGGACAGAGTTAGAAACACTAAGACAGCATCACTAACTCATACTGCTGGAAGAGGACAGAGGACAGAGTTAGAAACACTAAGACAGCATCACTAACTCATACTGCTGGAAGAGAGGACAGAGTTAGAAACACTAAGACAGCATCACTAACTCATACTCCTGGAAGAGAGGACAGAGTTAGAAACACTAAGACAGCATCACTAACTCATACTGCTGGAAGAGAGGACAGAGGACAGAGTTAGAAACACTAAGACAGCATCACTAACTCATACTCCTGGAAGAGAGGACAGAGTTAGAAACACTAAGACAGCATCACTAACTCATACTGCTGGAAGAGAGGACAGAGGACAGAGTTAGAAACACTAAGACAGCATCACTAACTCATACTCCTGGAAGAGGACAGAGTTAGAAACACTAAGACAGCATCACTAACTCATACTGCTGGAAGAGAGGACAGAGTTAGAAACACTAAGACAGCATCACTAACTCATACTGCTGGAAGAGAAGACAGAGGACAGAGTTAGAAACACTAAGACAGCATCACTAACTCATACTGCTGGAAGAGGACAGAGGACAGAGTTAGAAACACTAAGACAGCATCACTAACTCATACTGCTGGAAGAGAGGACAGAGTTAGAAACACTAAGACAGCATCACTAACTCATACTCCTGGAAGAGAGGACAGAGTTAGAAACACTAAGACAGCATCACTAACTCATACTGCTGGAAAGAGGACAGAGGACAGAGTTAGAAACACTAAGACAGCATCACTAACTCATACTCCTGGAAGAGAGGACAGAGTTAGAAACACTAAGACAGCATCACTAACTCATACTGCTGGAAGAGAGGACAGAGGACAGAGTTAGAAACACTAAGACAGCATCAATAACTCATACTCCTGGAAGAGAGGACAGAGTTAGAAACACTAAGACAGCATCACTAACTCATACTGCTGGAAGAGAGGACAGAGTTAGAAACACTAAGACAGCATCACTAACTCATACTGCTGGAAGAGGGACAGAGGACAGAGTTAGAAACACTAAGACAGCATCACTAACTCATACTCCTGGAAGAGAGGACAGAGTTAGAAACACTAAGACAGCATCACTAACTCATACTGCTGGAAGAGAGGACAGAGGACAGAGTTAGAAACACTAAGACAGCATCAATAACTCATACTCCTGGAAGAGAGGACAGAGTTAGAAACACTAAGACAGCATCACTAACTCATACTGCTGGAAGAGAGGACAGAGTTAGAAACACTAAGACAGCATCACTAACTCATACTGCTGGAAGAGAGGACAGAGTTAGAAACACTAAGACAGCATCACTAACTCATACTGCTGGAAGAGAGGACAGAGGACAGAGTTAGAAACACTAAGACAGCATCACTAACTCATACTGCTGGAAGAGAGGACAGAGGACAGAGTTAGAAACACTAAGACAGCATCACTAACTCATACTGCTGGAAGAGAGGACAGAGGACAGAGTTAGAAACACGAAGACAGCATCACTAACTCATACTGCTGGAAAGAGGACAGAGGACAGAGTTAGAAACACTAAGACAGCATCACTAACTCATACTGCTGGAAGAGAGGACAGAGTTAGAATCACTAAGACAGCATCACTAACTCATACTCCTGGAAGAGAGGACAGAGTTAGAAACACTAAGACAGCATCACTAACTCATACTGCTGGAAGAGAGGATAGAGTTAGAAACACTAAGACAGCATCACTAACTCATACTGCTGGAAGAGAGGACAGAGTTAGAAACATTAAGACAGTATCACTAACTCATACTGCTGGAAGAGAGGACAGAGTTAGAAACACTAAGACAGCATCACTAACTCATACTGCTGGAAGAGAGGACAGAGTTAGAAACACTAAGACAGCATCACTAACTCATACTGCTGGAAGAGAGGACAGAGGACAGAGTTAGAATCACTAAGACAGCATCACTAACTCATACTGCTGGAAGAGAGGACAGAGGACAGAGTTAGAAACACTAAGACAGCATCACTAACTCATACTGCTGGAAGAGAGGACAGAGGACAGAGTTAGAAACACTAAGACAGCATCACTAACTCATACTGCTGGAAGAGAGGACAGAGTTAGAAACACTAAGACAGCATCACTAACTCATACTCCTGGAAAGAGGACAGAGTTAGAAACACTAAGACAGCATCACTAACTCATACTGCTGGAAGAGAGGACAGAGGACAGAGTTAGAAACACTAAGACAGCATCACTAACTCATACTCCTGGAAGAGAGGACAGAGTTAGAAACACCAAGACAGCATCACTAACTCATACTGCTGGAAGAGAGGACAGAGTTAGAAACACTAAGACAGCATCACTAACTCATACTGCTGGAAGAGAGGACAGAGTTAGAAACACTAAGACAGCATCACTAACTCATACTGCTGGAAGAGAGGACAGAGGACAGAGTTAGAAACACTAAGACAGCATCACTAACTCATACTGCTGGAAGAGAGGACAGAGTTAGAAACACTAAGACAGCATCACTAACTCATACTGCTGGAAGAGAGGACAGAGGACAGAGTTAGAAACACGAAGACAGCATCACTAACTCATACTGCTGGAAGAGAGGACAGAGGACAGAGTTAGAAACACTAAGACAGCATCACTAACTCATACTCCTGGAAGAGAGGACAGAGTTAGAAACACTAAGACAGCATCACTAACTCATACTGCTGGAAGAGAGGACAGAGTTAGAAACATTAAGACAGTATCACTAACTCATACTGCTGGAAGAGAGGACAGAGTTAGAAACACTAAGACAGCATCACTAACTCATACTGCTGGAAGAGAGGACAGAGTTAGAAACACTAAGACAGCATCACTAACTCATACTGCTGGAAGAGAGGACAGAGGACAGAGTTAGAATCACTAAGACAGCATCACTAACTCATACTGCTGGAAGAGAGGACAGAGGACAGAGTTAGAAACACTAAGACAGCATCACTAACTCATACTCCTGGAAGAGAGGACAGAGTTAGAAACACTAAGACAGCATCACTAACTCATACTGCTGGAAGAGAGGACAGAGGACAGAGTTAGAAACACTAAGACAGCATCACTAACTCATACTGCTGGAAGAGGACAGAGTTAGAAACACTAAGACAGCATCACTAACTCATACTCCTGGAAGAGAGGACAGAGTTAGAAACACTAAGACAGCATCACTAACTCATACTGCTGGAAGAGGACAGAGGACAGAGTTAGAAACACTAAGACAGCATCACTAACTCATACTCCTGGAAGAGAGGACAGAGTTAGAAACACTAAGACAGCATCACTAACTCATACTGCTGGAAGAGAGGACAGAGTTAGAAACACTAAGACAGCATCACTAACTCATACTGCTGGAAGAGAGGACAGAGTTAGAAACACTAAGACAGCATCACTAACTCATACTGCTGGAAGAGAAGACAGAGGACAGAGTTAGAAACACGAAGACAGCATCACTAACTCATACTGCTGGAAGAGAGGACAGAGGACAGAGTTAGAAACACTAAGACAGCATCACTAACTCATACTGCTGGAAGAGAGGACAGAGTTAGAATCACTAAGACAGCATCACTAACTCATACTCCTGGAAGAGAGGACAGAGTTAGAAACACTAAGACAGCATCACTAACTCATACTGCTGGAAGAGAGGACAGAGTTAGAAACATTAAGACAGTATCACTAACTCATACTGCTGGAAGAGAGGACAGAGTTAGAAACACTAAGACAGCATCACTAACTCATACTCCTGGAAGAGAGGACAGAGTTAGAAACACTAAGACAGCATCACTAACTCATACTGCTGGAAGAGAGGACAGAGTTAGAAACACTAAGACAGCATCACTAACTCATACTGCTGGAAGAGAGGACAGAGGACAGAGTTAGAATCACTAAGACAGCATCACTAACTCATACTGCTGGAAGAGAGGACAGAGTTAGAAACACTAAGACAGCATCACTAACTCATACTGCTGGAAGAGAGGACAGAGGACAGAGTTAGAAACACTAAGACAGCATCACTAACTCATACTGCTGGAAGAGAGGACAGAGTTAGAAACACTAAGACAGCATCACTAACTCATACTCCTGGAAGAGAGGACAGAGTTAGAAACACTAAGACAGCATCACTAACTCATACTGCTGGAAGAGAGGACAGAGGACAGAGTTAGAAACACTAAGACAGCATCACTAACTCATACTCCTGGAAGAGAGGACAAAGTTAGAAACACTAAGACAGCATCACTAACTCATACTGCTGGAAGAGAGGACAGAGGACAGAGTTAGAAACACTAAGACAGCATCACTAACTCATACTCCTGGAAGAGAGGACAGAGGACAGAGTTAGAAACACTAAGACAGCATCACTAACTCATACTCCTGGAAGAGAGGACAGAGTTAGAAACACTAAGACAGCATCACTAACTCATACTGCTGGAAGAGAGGACAGAGTTAGAAACACTAAGACAGCATCACTAACTCATACTGCTGGAAGAGAAGACATAGTTAGAAACACTAAGACAGCATCACTAACTCATACTGCTGGAAGAGAGGACAGAGGACAGAGTTAGAAACACTAAGACAGCATCACTAACTCATACTGCTGGAAGAGAGGACAGAGGACAGAGTTAGAAACACTAAGACAGCATCACTAACTCATACTGCTGGAAGAGAGGACAGAGGACAGAGTTAGAAACACTAAGACAGCATCACTAACTCATACTGCTGGAAGAGAGGACAGAGTTAGAAACACTAAGACAGCATCACTAACTCATACTGCTGGAAGAGAGGACAGAGTTAGAATCACTAAGACAGCATCACTAACTCATACTCCTGGAAGAGAGGACAGAGTTAGAAACACTAAGACAGCATCACTAACTCATACTGCTGGAAGAGAGGATAGAGTTAGAAACACTAAGACAGCATCACTAACTCATACTGCTGGAAGAGAGGACAGAGGACAGAGTTAGAAACACTAAGACAGCATCACTAACTCATACCGCTGGAAGAGAGGACAGAGGACAGAGTTAGAATCACTAAGACAGCATCACTAACTCATATTCCTGGAAGAGAGGACAGAGTTAGAAACACTAAGACAGCATCACTAACTCATACTGCTGGAAGAGAGGACAGAGTTAGAAACACTAAGACAGCATCACTAACTCATACTGCTGGAAGAGAGGACAGAGGACAGAGTTAGAAACACTAAGACAGCATCACTAACTCATACTGCTGGAAGAGAGGACAGAGGACAGAGTTAGAAACACTAAGACAGCATCACTAACTCATACTGCTGGAAGAGAGGACAGAGGACAGAGTTAGAAACACTAAGACAGCATCACTAACTCATACTGCTGGAAGAGAGGACAGAGGACAGAGTTAGAAACACTAAGACAGCATCACTAACTCATACTGCTGGAAGAGAGGACAGAGTTAGAATCACTAAGACAGCATCACTAACTCATACTCCTGGAAGAGAGGACAGAGTTAGAAACACTAAGACAGCATCACTAACTCATACTGCTGGAAGAGAGGATAGAGTTAGAAACACTAAGACAGCATCACTAACTCATACTGCTGGAAGAGAGGACAGAGGACAGAGTTAGAAACACTAAGACAGCATCACTAACTCATACTGCTGGAAGAGAGGACAGAGGACAGAGTTAGAATCACTAAGACAGCATCACTAACTCATACTCCTGGAAGAGAGGACAGAGTTAGAAACACTAAGACAGCATCACTAACTCATACTGCTGGAAGAGAGGATAGAGTTAGAAACACTAAGACAGCATCACTAACTCATACTGAGACAGAGTGATGTGTAAAGGTGTGTCCAGTACCTGTGAGTGACAGAGTGATCAGTACCTGTGAGTGACAGAGTGATGGGTAAAGGTGTGTCCAGTACCTGTGAGTGACAGAGTGATGGTTAAAGGTGTGTCCAGTACCTGTGAGTGACAGAGTGATGGTTAAAGGTGTGTCCAGTACCTGTGCATCCAGCTCCATAATATGAGCCACTTTATTCCACCCAAAGCCAACGAAGCGTCTGTCGTACTCCGGACTGTCCCGTCTCACCATCACGTAGGGTTCAAAGTCCGCTTCCCACTGGACTCTGTACGGCGTGGTGGCAGTCCTCCACTTAGCAAAGTTAGTGGGAGCATGACCCTTCGTCCAGACATGGTATCTAGCAGGGAGAACAGGAAGTAGGATTCAACATTCAGGGTAGCCTAGTGGTTAGAGTGTAGAAGCGGCAGGGTAACCTAGTGGTTAGAGTGTAGAGGAGGCAGGTAGCCTAGTGGTTAGAGTGTAGAGGTGGCAGGTAGACTAGTGGTTAGAGTGTAGAGGTGGCAGGTAGCCTAGTGGTTAGAGTGTAGAGGTGGCAGGGTAGCCTAGTGGTTAGAGTGTAGAGGCGGCAGGGTAGCCTAGTGGTTAGAGTGTAGAGGCGGCAGGGTAGCCTAGTGGTTAGAGTGTAGAGGTGGCAGGGTAGCCTAGTGGTTAGAGTGTAGAGGTGGCAGGTAGCCTAGTGGTTAGAGTGTAGAGGCGGCAGGGTAGCCTAGTGGTTAGAGTGTAGAGGAGGCAGGGTAGCCTAGTGGTTAGAGTGTAGAGGCGGCAGGGTAACCTAGTGGTTAGAGTGTAGAGGCGGCAGGGTAGCCTAGTGGTTAGAGTGTAGAGGAGGCAGGGTAGACTAGTGGTTATAGGGTAGAGGTGGCAGGGTAGCCTAGTGGTTAGAGTGTAGAGGCGGCAGGGTAACCTAGGGGAACCCATCTGGGAGTCTTCTAGCTGAGGAGTGATTGAACCCATCTGGGAGTCTTCTAGCTGAGGTGTGATTGAACCCATCTGGGAGTCTTCTAGCTGAGGTGTGATTGAACCCAACTATCTGGCAGTCTTCTAGCTGAGTAGTGATTGAACACAACTATCTGGGAGTCTTCTAGCTGAGTAGTGATTGAACCCAACTATCTGGGAGTCTTCTAGCTGAGGAATGATTGAACCCATCTGGGAGTCTTCTAGCTGAGGTGTGATTGAACCCATCTGGGAGTCTTTTAGCTGAGTAGTGATTGAACCCATCTGGGAGTCTTTTAGCTGAGGTGTGATTGAACCCATCTGGGAGTCTTCTAGCTGAGTAGTGATTGAACACAACTATCTGGGAGTCTTCTAGCTGAGTAGTGATTGAACCCATCTGGGAGTCTTCTAGCTGAGGTGTGATTGAACCCATCTGGGAGTCTTCTAGCTGAGTAGTGATTGAACCCAACTATCTGGGAGTCTTCTAGCTGAGTAGTGATTGAACCCAACTATCTGGGAGTCTTCTAGCTGAGTAGTGATTGAACACAACTATCTGGGAGTCTTCTAGCTGAGGAGTGATTGAACCCATCTGGGAGGCTTCTAGCTGAGGAGTGATTGAACCCATCTGGGAGTCTTCTAGCTGAGGAGTGATTGAACCCATCTGGGAGTCTTCTAGCTGAGTAGTGATTGAACCCAACCATCTGGGAGTCTTCTAGCTGAGGTGTGATTGAACCCAACCATCTGGGAGGCTTCTAGCTGAGTAGTGATTGAACCCATCTGGGAGTCTTCTAGCTGAGTAGTGATTGAACCCATCTGGGAGTCTTCTAGCTGAGGAGTGATTGAACCCATCTGGGAGTCTTCTAGCTGAGGTGTGATTGAACCCAACTATCTGGGAGTCTTCTAGCTGAGTAGTGATTGAACCCATCTGGGAGTCTTCTAGCTGAGGTGTGATTGAACCCAACTATCTGGGAGTCTTCTAGCTGAGTAGTGATTGAACCCAACTATCTGGGAGTCTTCTAGCTGAGGAGTGATTGAACCCATCTGGGAGTCTTCTAGCTGAGTAGTGATTGAACCCATCTGGGAGTCTTCTAGCTGAGTAGTGATTGAACCCAATTATCTGGGAGTCTTCTAGCTGAGGTGTGATTGAACCCAACTATCTGGGAGTCTTCTAGCTGAGTAGTGATTGAACCCAACTATCTGGGAGTCTTCTAGCTGAGGTGTGATTGAACCCAACTATCTGGGAGTCTTCTAGCTGAGGTGTGATTGAACCCAACTATCTGGGAGTCTTCTAGCTGAGTAGTGATTGAACCCAATTATCTGGGAGTCTTCTAGCTGAGGTGTGATTGAACCCAACTATCTGGGAGTCTTCTAGCTGAGTAGTGATTGAACCCAACTATCTGGGAGTCTTCTAGCTGAGGTGTGATTGAACCCAACTATCTGGGAGTCTTCTAGCTGAGGTGTGATTGAACCCAACTATCTGGGAGTCTTCTAGCTGAGGTGTGATTGAACCCAACCATCTGGGAGTCTTCTAGCTGAGGAGTGATTGAACCCAACTTTCTGGGAGTCTTCTAGCTGAGTAGTGATTGAACCCAACTATCTGGGAGTCTTCTAGCTGAGTAGTGATTGAACCCAACTATCTGGGAGTCTTCTAGCTGAGGTGTGATTGAACCCAACCATCTGGGAGTCTTCTAGCTGAGGTGTGATTGAACCCAACCATCTGGGAGTCTTCTAGCTGAGGTGTGATTGAACCCAACCATCTGGGAGTCTTCTAGCTGAGGAGTGATTGAACCCATCTGGGAGTCTTCTAGCTGAGTAGTGATTGAACCCATCTGGGAGTCTTCTAGCTGAGTAGTGATTGAACCCATCTGGGAGTCTTCTAGCTGAGTAGTGATTGAACCCATCTGGGAGTCTTCTAGCTGAGTAGTGATTGAACCCAACTTTCTGGGAGTCTTCTAGCTGAGGAGTGATTGAACCCAACCATCTGGGAGTCTTCTAGCTGAGGTGTGATTGAACCCAACTATCTGGGAGTCTTCTAGCTGAGTAGTGATTGAACCCAACTTTCTGGGAGTCTTCTAGCTGAGTAGAGATTGAACCCAACTTTCTGGGAGTCTTCTAGCTGAGGAGTGATTGAACCCAACTATCTGAGAGTCTTCTAGCTGAGTAGTGATTGAACCCAACTATCTGGGAGTCTTCTAGCTGAGGAGTGATTGAACCCAACTATCTGGGAGTCTTCTAGCTGAGTAGTGATTGAACCCAACTATCTGGGAGTCTTCTAGCTGAGGTGTGATTGAACACAACTTTCTGGGAGTCTTCTAGCTGAGTAGAGATTGAACCCAACTTTCTGGGAGTCTTCTAGCTGAGGAGTGATTGAACCCAACTATCTGAGAGTCTTCTAGCTGAGTAGTGATTGAACCCAACTATCTGGGAGTCTTCTAGCTGAGGAGTGATTGAACCCAACTATCTGGGAGTCTTCTAGCTGAGTAGTGATTGAACCCAACTATCTGGGAGTCTTCTAGCTGAGGTGTGATTGAACACAACTTTCTGGGAGTCTTCTAGCTGAGTAGTGATTGAACACAACTTTCTGGGAGTCTTCTAGCTGAGTAGTGATTGAACACAACTTTCTGGGAGTCTTCTAGCTGAGGAGTGATTGAACCCAACTATCTGAGAGTCTTCTAGCTGAGGTGTGGGCCATCCCTTTATCCCTTAGAGCCGGAGTAAGATCCCTTTAAGTACAGAACACTGGCCCAGTGGGCCATCCCTTTATCCCTTAGAGCCGGAGTAAGATCCCTTTAAGTACAGAACACTGGCCCAGTGGGCCATCCCTTTATCCCTTAGAGCCGGAGTAAGATCCCTTTAAGTACAGAACACTGGCCCAGTGGGCCATCCCTTTATCCCTTAGAGCCGGAGTAAGATCCCTTTAAGTACAGAACACTGGCCCAGTGGGCCATCCCTTTATCCCTTAGAGCCGGAGTAAGATCCCTTTAAGTACAGAACACTGGCCCATCCCTTTATCCCTTAGAGCCGGAGTAAGATCCCTTTAAGTACAGAACACTGGCCCAGTGGGCCATCCCTTTATCCCTTAGAGCCGGAGTAAGATCCCTTTAAGTACAGAACACTGGCCCAGTGGGCCATCCCTTTATCCCTTAGAGCCGGAGTAAGATTGATGTTGTACCTTAAATGATCGTTTCAGTCGTTGGCAGGCGAATGGTAGAGTAACATCTGTGCTGCTGCTGACTAATGAGAATGTGTCCCATCCCTTTAAGTACAGAACACTGGCCCACTGGGCCATCCCTTTAAGTACAGAACACTGGCCCACTGGGCCATCCCTTTAAGTACAGAACACTGGCCCACTGGGCCATCCCTTTAAGTACAGAACACTGGCCCACTGGGCCATCCCTTTAAGTTCAGAACACTGGCCCACTGGGCCATCCCTTTAAGTTCAGAACACTGGCCCACTGGGCCATCCCTTTAAGTTCAGAACACTGGCCCACTGGGCCATCCCTTTAAGTACAGAACACTGGCCCACTGGGCCATCCCTTTAAGTTCAGAACACTGGCCCACTGGGCCATCCCTTTAAGTACAGAACACTGGCCCACTGGGCCATCCCTTTAAGTTCAGAACACTGGCCCACTGGGCCATCCCTTTAAGTACAGAACACTGGACCACTGGGCCATCGCTTTAAGTACAGAACACTGGACCAGTGGGCCATCCCTTTAAGTTCAGAACACTGGCCCACTGGGCCATCCCTTTAAGTACAGAACACTGGCCCACTGGGCCATCCCTTTAAGTTCAGAACACTGGCCCACTGGGCCATCCCTTTAAGTACAGAACACTGGACCAGTGGGCCATCGCTTTAAGTTCAGAACACTGGCCCAGTGTCCCATCCCTTTAAGTTCAGAACACTGGCCCAGTGTCCCATCCCTTTATGTTCAGAACACTGGCCCAGTGTCCCATCCCTTTAAGTTCAGAACACTGGCCCAGTGGGCCATCCCTTTAAGCTCAGAACAGTGAGTGACCCAGTGTCCAGTTGGGACAGCAGCTACATGTGGTTTTACCTGAAGGTGAATAGAGTCCCCATGTCCAGTTGGGACAGCAGCTACATGTGGTTTTACCTGAAGGTGAATAGAGTCCCCATGTCCAGTTGGGACAGCAGCTACATGTGGTTTTACCTGAAGGTGAATAGAGTCCCCATGTCCAGTTGGGACAGCAGCTACATGTCTTTTTACCTGAAGGTGAATAGAGTCCCCATGTCCAGTTGGGACAGCAGCTCGGCCTTGGACTTTGGGTAAGACAGGCGGTAACGGAGCGTCTCGAAGGCCGGCACCACCAACGCCTTCTTGCTGTTAGCCATGTCCAGCTGTACCACTGACTTCCTGCAGGGACGTTACAGAGACGTTACAGGGATGTTACAGGGACGTTACAGAGACGTTAAAGAGATGTTACAGGGATGTTACAGGGACGTTACAGAGACGTTAAAGAGATGTTACAGGGATGTTACAGGGACGTTACAGGGACGTTACAGGGATGTTACAGGGACGTTACAGACAGAGACGTTACAGGGACGTTACAGAGACGTTACAGACAGAGACGTTACAGACAGAGACGTTACAGGGACGTTACAGACAGAGACGTTACAGACAGAGACGTTACAGGGACATTACAGACAGAGACGTTACAGGGACGTTACAGGGACGTTACAGGGACGTTACAGGGACGTTACAGGGACGTTACAGGGACGTTACAGGGACGTTACAGACAGAGACGTTACAGACAGAGACGTTACAGACAGAGACGTTACAGACAGAGACGTTACAGGGATGTTACAGGGATGTTACAGACAGAGACGTTACAGGGACGTTACAGACAGAGACGTTACAGGGATGTTACAGGGACGTTACAGACAGAGACGTTACAGGGACATTACAGACAGAGACGTTACAGGGATGTTACAGGGACGTTACAGGGACGTTACAGGGACGTTACAGGGACGTTACAGGGACGTTACAGGGACGTTACAGACAGGGACGTTACAGGGACGTTACAGGGACGTTACAGGGACGTTACAGACAGAGACGTTACAGAGACGTTACAGGGATGTTACAGGGATGTTACAGACAGAGACGTTACAGAGACGTTACAGGGATGTTACAGGGACGTTACAGAGACGTTACAGACAGAGACGTCACAGAGACGTCACAGAGACGTTACAGGGACGTTACAGAGACGTCACAGAGACGTTACAGAGACGTTACAGAGACGTCACAGAGACGTCACAGAGACGTTACAGAGACGTTACAGGGACGTTACAGGGACGTCACAGAGACCTTACAGAGCTTTCTTGTTGCAGTCATTCTAACATTACGGCGACTTAATGATCCCGACGTTACTACAGTAACGTTACAGTCAGATACATTACAGTATCTCTACAGCTGAGTCGTTCTCCCTCACCTGAGGTACTCGTAGAGGCCGTACATTACAGTATCTCTACGGCTGAGTCGTTCTCCCTCACCTGAGGTACTCGTAGAGGACGTACATTACAGTATCTCTACGGCTGAGTCGTTCTCCCTCACCTGAGGTACTCGTAGAGGCCGTACATTACAGTATCTCTACGGCTGAGTCGTTCTCCCTAACCTGAGGTACTCGTAGAGGCCGTACATTACAGTATCTCTACGGCTGAGTCGTTCTCCCTCACCTGAGGTACTCGTAGAGGCCGTACATTACAGTATCTCTACGGCTGAGTCGTTCTCCCTAACCTGAGGTACTCGTAGAGGCCGTACATTACAGTATCTCTACGGCTGAGTCGTTCTCCCTCACCTGAGGTACTCGTAGAGGCCGTACATTACAGTATCTCTACGGCTGAGTCGTTCTCCCTCACCTGAGGTACTCGTAGAGGACGTACATTACAGTATCTCTACGGCTGAGTCGTTCTCCCTCACCTGAGGTACTCGTAGAGGCCGTACATTACAGTATCTCTACGGCTGAGTCGTTCTCCCTAACCTGAGGTACTCGTAGAGGCCGTACATTACAGTATCTCTACGGCTGAGTCGTTTCTCCTCACCTGAGGTACTCGTGAGAGGCCGTACATTACAGTATCTCTACGGCTGAGTCGTTCTCCTAACCTGAGGTACTCGTAGAGGCCGTACATTACAGTATCTCTACGGCTGAGTCGTTCCCCCTCACCTGAGGTACTCGTAGAGGCCGTACATTACAGTATCTCTACGGCTGAGTCGTTCCCCCTCACCTGAGGTACTCGTAGAGGCCGTACATTACAGTATCTCTACGGCTGAGTCGTTCTCCCTCACCTGAGGTACTCGTAGAGGCCGTACATTACAGTATCTCTACGGCTGAGTCGTTCTCCCTCACCTGAGGTAGTCGTAGAGGCCGTACATTACAGTATCTCTACGGCTGAGTCGTTCTCCCTCACCTGAGGTAGTCGTAGAGGCCGTACATTACAGTATCTCTACGGCTGAGTCGTTCTCCCTCACCTGAGGTACTCGTAGAGGCCGTACATTACAGTATCTCTACGGCTGAGTCGTTCTCCCTCACCTGAGGTACTCGTAGAGGCCGTACATTACAGTATCTCTACGGCTGTGACGTTCTCCCTCACCTGAGGTACTCGTAGAGGCCGTACATTACAGTATCACTACGGCTGAGTCGTTCTCCCTCACCTGAGGTAGTCGTAGAGGCCGTACATTACAGTATCTCTACGGCTGAGTCGTTCTCCCTCACCTGAGGTAGTCGTAGAGGCCGTACATTACAGTATCTCTACGGCTGAGTCGTTCTCCTCACCTGAGGTACTCGTAGAGGCCGTACATTACAGTATCTCTACGGCTGAGTCGTTCTCCCTCACCTGAGGTACTCGTAGAGGCCGTACATTACAGTATCTCTACGGCTGTGACGTTCTCCCTCACCTGAGGTACTCGTAGAGGCCGTACATTACAGTATCACTACGGCTGAGTCGTTCTCCCTCACCTGAGGTAGTCGTAGAGGCCGTACATTACAGTATCTCTACGGCTGAGTCGTTCTCCCTCACCTGAGGTACTCGTAGAGGCCGTACATTACAGTATCTCTACGGCTGAGTCGTTCTCCCTCACCTGAGGTACTCGTAGAGGCCGTACATTACAGTATCTCTACAGCTGAGTCGTTCTCCCTCACCTGAGGTACTCGTAGAGGCCGTACATTACAGTATCTCTACGGCTGAGTCGTTCTCCCTCACCTGAGGTACTCGTAGAGGCCGTACATGGGCAGGAAGTCGATATCTGACAGGAACATGTAGGGCGTGTTGACCTGCCTCATGGCTACGTTCCTGAGCAGGTTGACCGGATAGAACTGACCCTCCTTGTAGACGATGTGGTAGCCCACGTTCCCCCTGGACATCAGGACCTCTGACCCCTGGGTGTAGCGCAGGAACTGTTGAGCCTCAGCGTCAGAGAGATACAGTGCCAGGCTGATAGGACCTTCCCAGTGTTTACAGATAGCCTCTAACATCTGGAGTCTGGAGAGGAGAGAGTGAGACCACCGTTAGAGGAGGAGGAAGAGAGAGAGAGACACCACCGTTAGAGGAGGAGGAAGAGGAGGGAGAGAGACACCACCGTTAGAGGAGGAGGAAGAGGAGAGAGAGAGAGACACCACCATTAGAGGAGGAAGAGGCCGGGAGTTAACATCCTCTATAATATTTATTAAATCTGCCTGGCAACAGTAGAGGAGTTAACATCCTCTATGATATTTATTAAATCTGCCTGGCAACAGTAGAGGGGTTAACATCCTCTATAATATTTATTAAATCTGCCTGGCAACAGTAGAGGGGTTAACATCCTCTATAATGTAATGATCTTTATTAAATCTGCCCGGCAACAGTAGAGGAGTTAACATCCTCTATAATATTTATTAAATCTGCCTGGCAACAGTAGAGGGGTTAACATCCTCTATAATATTTATTAAATCTGCCTGGCAACAGTAGAGGGGTTAACATCCTCTATAATATTTATTATAATAATATAATAATAATAATAATATATGCCATTTAGCAGACGCTTTTATCCAAAGCGACTTACAGTCATGTGTGCATACATTCTACGATAACAACATTAGACCATTAGACCATAACAACATTAGACCATAACAACATTAGACCATTAGATCATAACAGCATTAGACCATTAGATCATAACAACATTAGATCATAACAACATTAGATCATAACAACATTAGACCATTAGACCATAACAACATTAGACCATAACAACATTAGACCATAACAACATTAGACCATTAGATCATAACAACATTAGACCATTAGACCATAACAACATTAGACAATTAGATCATAACAACATTAGATCGTAACAACATTAGATCATAACAGCATTAGACCATTAGACCATAACAACATTAGACCATTAGATCATAACAGCATTAGACCATTAGACCATAACAACATTAGACCATAACAACATTAGACCATAACAACATTAGACCATAACAACATTAGACCATAACAACATTAGACCATTAGACCATAACAACATTAGACCATTAGACCATAACAACATTAGATCATAACAACATTAGACCATAACAACATTAGACCATAACAACATTAGACCATAACAACATTAGACCATAACAACATTAGACCATTAGACCATAACACCATTAGACCATAACACCATTAGACCATTAGACCATAATTAACATTAGACCATAACAACATTAGACCATTAGATCATAATATTTATTAGACCATAACAACATTAGACCATTAGACCATAACAACATTAGAACATAACAACATTAGACCATAACAACATTAGACCATTAGACCATAACAACATTAGACCATTAGACCATAACAACATTAGACCATTAGACCATAACAACATTAGACCATAACAACATTAGACCATTAGACCATAACAACATTAGACCATTAGACCATAACAACATTAGACCATTAGACCATAACAACATTAGACCATTAGATCATAACAACATTAGACCATAACAACATTAGACCATTAGACCATAACAACATTAGACAACATTATTAGACCATAACAACATTATTAAATCTGCCTGGCAACAGTAGAGGGGTTAACATCCTCTATAATATTTATTAAATCTGCCTGGCAACAGTAGAGGAGTTAACATCCTCTATAATATTTATTAAATCTGCCTGGCAACAGTAGAGGAGTTAACATCCTCTATAATATTTATTAAATCTGCCCGGCAACAGTAGAGGAGTTAACATCCTCTATAATATTTATTAAATCTGCCTGGCAACAGTAGAGGAGTTAAACATTATAATGTAATGATCTTTATTAAATCTGCCTGGCAACAGTAGAGGAGTTAAATTCCCCTAAGAAGCTTGGTTTCATCAGGATATTCTGATCTGTATCTTCTGCATGTTTCTCTGCAGGCTCCACTGTCTCACAGCTTCCCTAGATAGTGCACTACTTTAGACCAGGACCCATAGCACCCTATTCCCTAGATAGTGCACTACTTTAGACCAGGACCCATAGCACCCTATTCCCTAGATAGTGCACTACTTTAGACCAGGACCCAGAGGGCTCTGTTCCCTAGATAGTGCACTACTTTAGACCAGGACCCATAGCACCCTATTCCCTAGATAGTGCACTACTTTAGACCAGGACCCATAGCACCCTATTCCCTAGATAGTGCACTACTTTAGACCAGGACCCATAGCACCCTATTCCCTAGATAGTGCACTACTTTAGACCAGGACCCATAGCACCCTATTCCCTAGATAGTGCACTACTTTAGACCAGGACCCATAGCACCCTATTCCCTAGATAGTGCACTACTTTAGACCAGGACCCATAGCACCCTATTCCCTAGATAGTGCACTATTTTAGACCAGGACCCATGCACCCTATTCCCTAGATAGTGCACTATTTTAGACCAGGACCCATGCACCCTATTCCCTAGATAGTGCACTACTTTAGACCAGGACCCATAGCACCCTATTCCCTAGATAGTGCACTATTTTAGACCAGGACCCATGCACCCTATTCCCTAGATAGTGCACTATTTTAGACCAGGACCCATGCACCCTATTCCCTAGATAGTGCACTATTTTAGACCAGGACCCATGCACCCTATTCCCTAGATAGTGCACTATTTTAGACCAGGACCCATGCACCCTATTCCCTAGATAGTGCACTACTTTAGACCAGGACCCAGAGGGCTCTATTCCCTATATAGTGCACTACTTTAGACCAGGACCCATGCACCCTATTCCCTAGATAGTGCACTACTTTAGACCAGGCCCCATGCACCCTATTCCCTATATAGTGCACTACTTTATACCAGGACCCCGAGGGCTCTATTCCCTATATAGTGCACTACTTTAGACCAGGACCCAGAGGTCTCTATATGGAATAGGGTTCTATTTGAGATGCAGAACACCGTTATATTTGGACCGGAAACTAAGCTGTCTCAAGTGTACAATTATATTTCCTATAAAACCCTGAAGATTATAAAGCTAACTGTTGTTGTTGTTGTTGACACATGTTGTGTTTGAAAAGGAGCCTGAAGTGTACAATGATCTTTCCTTAATAAAAAATCCCCAAATTCATAGCAAACTAATTTCGTACATGCTGTTTCATAGTTCAGTCAACAACCCACGGGGGGTTAAGATGCTGTAATAAATCCTATTCATACAGTACTAATATTACTAGAGAAGTGATGGCTGTAATGGAGTTGAGTTTATAATGCAGTGATGGCTGTAATGGAGTTGAGTTTATAATGCAGTGATGGCTGTAATAGAGTTTATAATGCAGTGATGGCTGTAATGGAGTTTATAATGCAGTGATGGCTGTAATGTAGTTTATAATGCAGTGATGGCTGTAATGGAGTTTATAATGCAGTGATGGCTGTAATGGAGTTTATAATGCAGTGATGGCTGTAATGGAGTTTATAATGCAGTGATGGCTGTAATGGAGTTGAGTTTATAATGCAGTTGAGTTTATAATGCAGTGATGGATGTAATGGAGTTTATAATGCAGTGATGGCTGTAATGGAGTTTATAATGCAGTGATGGCTGTAATGTAGTTTATAATGCAGTGATGGCTGTAATGTAGTTTATAATGCAGTGATGGCTGTAATGTAGTTTATAATGCAGTGATGGCTGTAATGGAGTTGAGTTTATAATGCAGTGATGGCTGTAATGGAGTTGAGTTTATAATGCAGTGATGGCTGTAATGGAGTTGAGTTTATAATGCAGTGATGGCTGTAATGGAGTTGAGTTTATAATGCAGTGATGGCTGTAATGGAGTTTAGTTTATAATGCAGTGATGGCTGTAATGGAGTTTATAATGCAGTGATGGCTGTAATGGAGTTTATAATGCAGTGATGGCTGTAATGGAGTTTATAATGCAGTGATGGTTGTAATGGAGTTTATAATGCAGTGATGGCTGTAGTTGAGTTTATAATGCAGTGATGGCTGTAATGAAGTTTATAATGCAGTGATGTCTGTAATGGAGTTTATAATGCAGTGATGTCTGTAATGGAGTTGAGTTTATAATGCAGTGATGGCTGTAATGTAGTTTATAATGCAGTGATGGCTGTAATGGAGTTTATAATGCAGTGATGGCTGTAATGGAGTTTATAATGCAGTGATGGCTGTAATGGAGTTTATAATGCAGTGATGGCTGTAATGGAGTTTATAATGCAGTGATGTCTGTAATGGAGTTGAGTTTATAATGCAGTGATGGCTGTAATGTAGTTTATAATGCAGTGATGTCTGTAATGGAGTTTATAATGCAGTGATGGCTGTAATGGAGTTGAGTTTATAATGCAGTGATGGCTGTAATGGAGTTGAGTTTATAATGCAGTGATGGCTGTAATGGAGTTTATAATGCAGTGGAGACTGTAATGGAGTTTATAATGCAGTGATGGCTGTAATGTAGTTTATAATGCAGTGATGGCTGTAATGTAGTTTATAATGCAATGATGGCTGTAATGGAGTTGAGTTTATAATGCAGTGATGGGTGTAATGGAGTTGAGTTTATAATGCAGTGATGTCTGTAATGGAGTTGAGTTTATAATGCAGTGATGTCTGTAATGGAGTTGAGTTTATAATGCAGTGATGTCTGTAATGGAGTTGAGTTTATAATGCAGTGATGGCTGTAATGGAGTTGATAATGCAGTGATGGCTGTAATGGAGTTGATAATGCAGTGATGGTTGTAATGGAGTTTATAATGCAGTGATGGCTGTAATGGAGTTTATAATGCAGTGATGGCTGTAATGGAGTTTATAATGCAGTGATGGCTGTAATGGAGTTTATAATGCAGTGATGGCTGTAATGGAGTTTATAATGCAGTGATGGCTGTAATGGAGTTTACAATGCAGTGATGGCTGTAATGGAGTTTATAATGCAGTGATGGCTGTAATGGAGTTGAGTTTATAATGCAGCGATGGGTGTAATGGAGTTGAGTTTATAATGCAGCGATGGGTGTAATGGAGTTGAGTTTATAATGCAGCGATGGGTGTAATGGAGTTGAGTTTATAATGCAGCGATGGGTGTAATGGAGTTGAGTTTATAATGCAGTGATGGGTGTAATGGAGTTGAGTTTATAATGCAGTGATGGGTGTAATGGAGTTTAGTTTATAATGCAGTGATGGGTGTAATGGAGTTGAGTTTATAATGCAGTGATGGGTGTAATGGAGTTGAGTTTATAATGCAGTGATGTCTGTAATGGAGTTGAGTTTATAATGCAGTGATGGGTGTAATGGAGTTGAGTTTATAATGCAGTGATGGCTGTAATGGAGTTTAGTTTATAATGCAGTGATGGCTGTAATGGAGTTTATAATGCAGTGATGGCTGTAATGTAGTTTATAATGCAGTGATGGCTGTAATGGAGTTTAGTTTATAATGCAGTGATGGCTGTAATGGAGTTTAGTTTATAATGCAGTGATGGCTGTAATGGAGTTTATAATGCAGTGATGGCTGTAATGGAGTTTATAATGCAGTGATGGCTGTAATGTAGTTTATAATGCAGTGATGGCTGTAATGTAGTTTATAATGCAGTGATGGCTGTAATGGAGTTGAGTTTATAATGCAGTGATGGGTGTAATGGAGTTGAGTTTATAATGCAGTGATGTCTGTAATGGAGTTGAGTTTATAATGCAGTGATGTCTGTAATGGAGTTGGGTTTATAATGCAGTGATGGCTGTAATGGAGTTGAGTTTATAATGCAGTGATGGCTGTAATGGAGTTTATAATGCAGTGATGGCTGTAATGGAGTTTATAATGCAGTGATGGCTGTAATGGAGTTGAGTTTATAATGCAGTGATGGCTGTAATGGAGTTTATAATGCAGTGATGGCTGTAATGGAGTTTATAATGCAGTGATGGCTGTAATGGAGTTGAGTTTATAATGCAGTGATGGCTGTAATGGAGTTTATAATGCAGTGATGGCTGTAATGGAGTTTATAATGCAGTGATGGCTGTAATGTAGTTTATAATGCAGTGATGGCTGTAATGGAGTTTATAATGCAGTGATGGCTGTAATGTAGTTTATAATGCAGTGATGGCTGTAATGGAGTTGAGTTTATAATGCAGTGATGGCTGTAATGTAGTTTATAATGCAGTGATGGCTGTAATGGAGTTTATAATGCAGTGATGTATGTAATGGAGTTTATAATGCAGTGATGGCTGTAATGGAGTTTATAATGCAGTGATGGCTGTAATGGAGTTTCAATGGAAAGTGACATCACTCCATATGATGTCACTGCTGTGGTTAAATCAGTCTATCAGAGTATGATGTCACTGCTGTGGTTAAATCAGTCTATCAGAGTATGATGTCACTGCTGTGGTTAAATCAGTCTATCAGAGTATGATGTCACTGCTGTGGTTAAATCAGTCTATCAGAGTATGATGTCACTGCTGTGGTTAAATCAGTCTATCAGAGTATGATGTCACTGCTGTGGTTAAACCAGTCTATCAGAGTATGATGTCACTGCTGTGGTTAAATCAGTCTATCAGAGTATGATGTCACTGCTGTGGTTAATTCAGTCTCCATCAGAGTATGATGTCACTGCTGTGGTTAAATCAGTCTCTATCAGAGTATGATGTCACTGCTGTGGTTAAATCAGTCTCTATCAGAGTATGATGTCACTGCTGTGGTTAAATCAGTCTCTACCAGAGTATGATGTCACTGCTGTGGTTAAACCAGTCTCTATCAGAGTATGATGTCACTGCTGTGGTTAAATCAGTCTCTATCAGAGTATGATGCCACTGCTGTGGTTAAATCAGTGTATCAGAGTATGATGTCACTGCTGTGGTTAAACCAGTCTATCAGAGTATGATGTCACTGCTGTGGTTAAATCAGTCTATCAGAGTATGATGTCACTGCTGTGGTTAAATCAGACACACACAGACAGTCAAACACAGCTACAGATTAAAATGCTGGAGGTGCAGCTGCTACAGACCTAGCTGGGTGCTGTCAGATTAGTTTGACGGCTGTAGAGTCCTGTACTTCCGTGAGGGTCAGAGGTTACAGCTGTAGCAGTTTCAAACAACAGCCTTTGATTCTGTTTTAGAGGATCACCCAGGAAATAACTATGTTTGTTAACAGCAATACTGTCTGAACAAACCCACCCCCCTCTCTCTCTCTCTCTTTCCCTCTCTCTCCCTCTCTCCCTCCTAAAACCAGCTGTGGATTTGTCCCTTGTCCTACTGTTGTCTTCTGTCCCCTACTGTCCCTAGAGTAGACTTGCCCTACTGTCCCCAGAGCTACAGACACATGACTGACTGGACCTGTCCATGGAGAGCTGTGTGTAAGGCCTGTCTTCTGTCCCCTACTGTACCCAGAGCTACAGACACATGACTGACTGGACCTGTCCATAGATAGCTGTGTGTAAGGTCTGGCTTCCAACCTGTCCATGGAGAGCTGTGTGTAAGGTCTGTCTTCCTACCTGTCCATAGAGAGCTGTGTGTAAGGTCTGTCTTCCTATCTGTCCATAGAGAGCTGTGTAAGGTCTGTCTTCCTACCTGTCCATAGAGAGCTGTGTATGGTCTGTCTTCCTACCTGTCCATACAGAGTTGTGTGTAAGGTCTGTCTTCCTACCTGTCCATAGAGAGCTGTGTGTAAGGTCTGTCTTCCTACCTGTCCATGGAGAGCTGTGTGTAAGGTCTGTCTTCCTACCTGTCCACGGAGAGCTGTGTAAGGTCTGTCTTCCTACCTGTCCATAGAGAGCTGTGTGTAAGGTCTGTCTTCCACCTGTCCATAGAGAGATGTGTGTAAGGTCTGTCTTCCTACCTGTCCATAGAGAGCTGTGTGTAAGGTCTGTCTTCCTACCTGTCGATGGAGAGCTGTGTAAGGTCTGTCTTCCTACCTGTCCATAGAGAGCTGTGTGTAAGGTCTGTCTTCCTACCTGTCCATGGAGAGCTGTGTAAGGTCTGTCTTCCTACCTGTCCATAGAGAGCTGTGTGTAAGGTCAGTCTTCCTACCTGTCCATAGAGAGCTGTGCCACCAGTGTAACGTCTGTGTGGTCCGTGCTGGGTTCATATTCGTAGTGAAGGAAATAGAGGTGAGTCCTGTGAACCGTGAAACGCTCCCGGCGGAACTCATAACACGGATCATCTTCATCCAGCTCTGACAGAGTCTTCTGGAGCTGGAGACGGAGAGGAGGGGAGGGGAGAGGAGAGAGGAGGGAGGAGAGCAGGGGAGAGGAGGGGAGAGGAGAGGAGAGAGGAGAGCAGGGGAGAGGAGGGGAGAGAGGAGGGAGGAGAGCAGGGGAGAGGATGGAGGAGAGAGGAGAGGAGGGGAGAGGAGAGGAGAGGAGGGGAGGAGGGGAGGGGAGGGGAGGGGAGGAGAGGAGAGGAGAGGAGAGGAGAGGAGAGAGGAAGGGGGAGAGTGTAGAGGAGGGGAGAGGAGAGAGGAAGGGGGAGAGTATAGAGGAGGGGAGAGAGGAGGAGGATAAGAATTGGTCTTTAATAGTGTCAGACTTTTTAATAAGATACCTCTCTCAGGGACGACAACAACAGTGAGACTAATGGTTGTGATGGTCAGTATTCAGCTTCAGCTGTGTGTCCTACACACTGGGATAGAACTTGTGTGTTTGGACATTTAGGAGTCCGTTTCAATACAAACGGACTCAATTAGCAAAGAGATGAGGATCAAACACCAACTCTATTACCACTGGGTCTGGAGAGACACAGCAGATAGTTCCCTCTGTCTTCTCATCGTTAATACCACATCTGTCTTCTCATAGTTAATAACACATCTGTCTTCTCATAGTTAATACCACATCTGTCTTCTCATAGTTAATACCACATCTGATCCTTCTGTCTTCTCATAGTTAATACCACATCTGTCTTCTCATAGGTAATACCACATCTGTCTTCTCATAGTTAATACCACATCTGTCTTCTCATAGTTAATACCACATCTGATCCTTCTGTCTTGTCATAGTTAATACCACATCTGTCTTCTCATAGTTAATACCACATCTGTCTTCTCATAGTTAATACCACATCTGTCTTCTCATAGTTAATACCACATCTGTCTTCTCATAGTTAATACCATATCTGATCCTTCTGTCTTCTCATAGTTAATACCACATCTGTCTTCTCATAGTTAATACCACATCTGTCTTCTCATAGTTAATACCACATCTGTCTTCTCATAGTTAATACCACATCTGTCTTCTCATAGTTAATACCACATCTGTCTTCTCATAGGTAATACCACATCTGTCTTCTCATAGTTAATACCACATCTGTCTTCTCATAGTTAATAACACATCTGTCTTCTCATCGTTAATACCACATCTGTCTTCTCATAGTTAATAACACATCTGTCTTCTCATAGTTAATACCACATCTGTCTTCTCATCGTTAATACCACATCTGTCTTCTCATAGTTAATACCACATCTGATCCTTCTGTCTTCTCATAGTTAATACCACATCTGATCCTTCTGTCTTCTCAGGGCTGTATTTAAACTGACTCTAGATCAGTATAGTTCCACATACGTTTTCACTGTTGTGGTCTGTCTCGCTGGGGCAGCCGAAGAGTTCTCGTCTCAGGAGGTTTCCGTCGTACTCCAGGAAGGTGAGGTACAGGTTCCTGAAGAATTCTACGTGCTTGTTCTTCACTCTCAGCTTCTTAGGAGAGTTCCAATGGATCACCTGTAGGGGAGGACGGGGGAGAGAGAGAGGGAGGAAGGGGGAGAGAGGGAGGGAGGAATGGGGAGGGGGAGGGAGGAGGGAGGAAGGGGGAGAGAGGGAGGGAGGACGGGGGAGAGAGAGAGGGAGGAAGGGGGAGAGAGGGAGGGAGGAAGGGGGAGAGAGAGAGGGAGGGAGGGAGGAAGGGGGAGAGAGGGAGGGAGGAAGGGAGAGAGAGAGGGAGGAAGGGGGGAGAGAGGGAGGGAGGAAGGGGGAGAGAGAGAGGGAGGGAGGAAGGGGGAGAGAGAGAGGGACGGAGAAAGGGGGAGAGAGGGAGGGAGGGGGAGGGAGGAGAGAGGGAGGGAGGACGGGGAGAGAGAGAGGGACGGAGAAAGGGGGAGAGAGGGAGGGAGGAAGGGGGAGAGAGGGAGGGAGGAAGGGGGAGAGAGGGAGGGAGGAAGGGGGGGAGAGAGAGAGGGAGGAAGGGGGAGAGAGGGAGGGAGGAAGGGGGAGAGAGGGAGGGAGGAAGGGGTGGGGGAGGGAGAGAGAGAGGGAGGAAGGGGGAGAGAGGGAGGGAGGAAGGGGGGAGAGAGGGAGGGAGGAAGGGGGAGAGAGGGAGGGAGGAAGGGGGAGAGAGGGAGGGAGGAAGGGGGAGAGAGGGAGGGAGGAAGGGGGAGAGAGGGAGGGAGGAAGGGGTGAGGGGGAGGGAGAGAGAGAGGGAGGGAGGAAGGGGGAGAGAGGAAGGGGGAGAGAGGGAGGGAGGAAGGGGGAGAGAGGGAGGGAGGAAGGGGGAGAGAGAGAGGGAGGAAGGGGGAGAGAGGGAGGGAGGAAGGGGGAGGGAGGGAGGGAGGAAGGGGGGAGAGAGGGAGGGAGGAAGGGGGAGAGAGGGAGGGAGGAAGGGGGAGAGAGGGAGGGAGGAAGGGGGAGAGAGGGAGGGAGGAAGGGGGGAGAGAGGGAGGGAGGGGGTGAGGGGAGGGAGAGAGAGAGGGAGGGAGGAAGGGGGAGAGAGGAAGGGGGAGAGAGGGAGGGAGGAAGGGGGAGAGAGGGAGGGAGGAAGGGGGAGAGAGGGAGGGAGGAAGGGGTGAGGGGGAGGGAGAGAGAGAGGGAGGGGAGGACGGGGGAGAGAGGGGAGGGAGGAAGGGGGAGAGAGGGAGGGAGGAAGGGGGAGAGAGGGAGGGAGGAAGGGGGAGAGAGGGAGGGAGGAAGGGGGAGAGAGGGAGGGAGGAAGGGGGGAGGGGGAGGGAGAGAGAGAGGGAGGGAGGACGGGGAGAGAGAGAGGGACGGAGAAAGGGGGAGAGAGAGAGGGAGGGAGGAAGGGGGAGGGAGGGAGAGAGGGAGGGAGGAAGGGGGAGAGAGGGAGGGGAGGGAGAGAGGGAGGGAGGAAGGGGGGAGAGAGGGAGGGAGGAAGGGGGAGAGAGGGAGGGAGGAAGGGGGGAGAGAGGGAGGGGGAGAGAGGGAGGGAGGAAGGGGGGAGAGAGGGGGAGGGAGGAAGGGGGAGAGAGGGAGGGAGGAAGGGGTGAGGGGGAGGGAGAGAGAGAGGGAGGGAGGACGGGGGAGAGAGAGAGGGACGGAGAAAGGGGAGAGAGAGAGGGAGGGAGGAAGGGGGAGGAAGGGAGAGAGGGAGGGAGGAAGGGGGAGAGAGGGAGGGGAGGGGAGAGAGGGAGGGAGGAAGGGGGAGAGAGGGAGGGAGGAAGGGGGAGAGAGGGAGGGAGGAAGGGGGAGAGAGGGAGGGAGGAAGGGGGAGAGAGGGAGGGAGGAAGGGGTGAGGGGAGGGAGAGAGAGAGGGAGGGAGGACGGGGGAGAGAGAGAGGGACGGAGAGAGAGAGAGGGAGAGGAAGGGGGAGAGAGGGAAGGGGGAGAGAGGGAGGGAGGAAGAGAGAGAGAGAGAGGGAGGAAGGGGGAGAGAGGGAGGGAGGAAGAGAGAGAGAGAGTAAGAGGAAGGGGGAGAGAGGGAGGGAGGAAGGGGGAGAGAGGGAGGGAGAAGAGAGAGAGAGAGAGGGAGAGGAAGGGGGAGAGAGGGAGGGAGGAAGGGGGAGAGAGGGAGGAAGAGAGAGAGAGGGAATAAGGGGGGAGAGAGGGAGGAAGAGAGAGAGGGAGGGAGAGAAAGAAAGAGAGGCATAGAGTGAGATGGGAAGATACTGAAAAGCGCTAAGTGCCTGTTCTTCACAACAAGTTCCAATGAATCACTTGTAGTGGGGGAGAGAGGAGGGAGACAGAGGGACAGAGATGACAGGCCAGTCAGAGAAACAGACAGAGATGACAGGCCAGTCAGAGAAACAGACAGAGATGACAGGCCAGTCAGAGAAACAGACAGAGATGACAGGCCAGTCAGAGAAACAGACAGAGATGACAGGCCAGTCAGAGAGACAGAGATGACAGGCCAGTCAGAGAGACAGAGATGACAGGCCAGTCAGAGAGACAGAGAGAGATGACAGGCCAGTCAGAGAGACAGAGATGACAGGCCAGTCAGAGAGACAGAGAGAGATGACAGACCAGTCAGAGAGACAGAGAGAGATGACAGACCAGTCAGAGAGACAGAGATGACAGACCAGTCAGAGAGACAGAGAGAGATAACAGACCAGTCAGAGAGAGAGAGATGACAGGCCAGTCAGAGAGACAGAGATGACAGACCAGTCAGAGAGACAGAGATGACAGACCAGTCAGAGAGACAGAGATGACAGACCAGTCAGAGAGAGTAGAAGCATCTGGAAGGGGCAGGGGGCATGATGCCGACATTACTCTGCTGTCACACACACACACACACACACACACACACACACACACACACACACACACACACACACACACACACACACACACACACACACACACACACACACACACACACACACACACACACACACACACAGGGTGTATGGAAACAGCTGCCATCTGTGTGTGAGATGCTGAACTCACCTTGAGGTCTGAAACATCCTTGTAGCACTTCTCAGAGCGGGTGTGGTCTGACAGCTGGACGTTCCAGAAGCAGGGCAGCTGGTGAACCAGGAAGGGGTTCTGTTTGATCACAGCGTTGAAGATGTCCTGCAGACACACACACAGATCAGACCTTAGTGTAGATAACAGATAGAGAGATCAGACCTTAGTGTAGATAACAGATAGACTAGACATTACAGATCAGACCTTAGTGTAGATAACAGATAGAGAGATCAGACCTTTAGTGTAGATAACAGATAGAGACTAGACATTACAGATCAGACCTTAGTGTAGATAACAGATAGAAACTAGACCTTACAGAACAGACCTTAGTGTAGATAACAGATAGAGAGTTCAGACCTTAGTGTAGATAACAGATAGAGACCGTACAGATCAGACCATAGTGTAGATAACAGATATAGAGATCAGACCTTAGTGTAGATAGCAGATAGAGAGATCAGACCTTAGTGTATTAACAGATAGAGATCAGACCTTAGTGTAGATAACAGATAGAATTCAGACCTTAGTGTAGATAACAGATAGAAACTAGACCTTACAGAACAGACCTTAGTGTAGATAACAGATAGAGAGATCAGACCTTAGTGTAGATAACAGATAGACTAGACCTCACAGATCAGACCTTAGTGTAGATAACAGATAGAGATCCGACCTTAGTGTAGATAACAGATAGAGACTAGATCTTACAGATCAGACCTTAGTGTAGATAACAGATAGAGAGATCAGACTTTAGTGTAGATAACAGATAGAGAGATCAGACCTTGGTGTAGATAACAGATAGAGACCAGACCATAGTGTAGATAACAGATAGAGTTCAGACCTTAGTGTAGATAACAGATAGAGAGATCAGACTTTAGTGTAGATAACAGATAGAGAGATCAGACCTTGGTGTAGATAACAGATAGAGAGATCAGACCTTAGTGTAGATAACAGATAGAGAGATCAGACCTTACAGATCAGACCTTAGTGTAGATAACAGATAGAGCGATCCGACCTTAGTGTAGATAACAGATAGAGATCAGACCTTAGTGTAGATAACAGATAGAGACCAGACCTTAGTGTAGATAACAGATAGAGTTCAGGGAGGGGGACCTGATCCTAGATCATAATGAATCAGATAACATAGACAGGAGGGGGGGGGCTGATCCTAGATCATAATGAATCAGATTACATAGACAGGAGGGAGGGGGCCCTGATCCTAGATCATAATGAATCAGATTAAACTCTTCACCATAGGTGAAACAGACACTGTCTTGGTACCGTTGTGGAAAGTCATACCGATAGAGACTCTGTCATTTTTTCAAACAACCATCTTTATTCATTATCGATGAATTATGCCAATAATGGGACGAGTCAAGCTAACACTCTGGACTGTTGGGCCGATCAGCCAAACCTGATACTGTAAACCAGAGATCTTATATAGGACATCTAAAGAAATGCTTAGTCATGGCTGGTTCCACCCCTCCCATGCTGATCGGGGGGCATCATCAAGACACCTCCCATGCTGATCGGGGGGCATCATCAAGACACCTCCCATGCTGATCGGGGGGCATCGTCAAGACACCTCCCATGCTGATCGGGGGGCATCGTCAAGACACCTCCCATGCTGATCGGGGGGCATCATCAAGACACCTCCCATGCTGATCGGGGGGCATCAAGACACCTCCCATGCTGATCGGGGGGCATCATCAAGACACCTCCCATGCTGATCGGGGGGCATCGTCAAGACACCTCCCATGCTGATCGGGGGCATCGTCAAGACACCTCCCATGCTGATCGGGGGGCATCAAGACCCCTTGGTTCATCTGCTGGTTATCTACACAGGATGTTGTTGTACCCCCAACCCGGCTTCGTTTCCCAGATGCCAGGATGTTGTTGTACCGCCAACCCGGCTTTGTTTCCCAGATGCCAGGATGTTGTTGTACCGCCAACCCGGCTTCGTTTCCCAGATGCCAGGATGTTGTTGTACCGCCAACCCGGCTTCGTTTCCCAGATGCCAGGATGATGAGACAGTGAGGGATTGTTCTAAACTCTTCCAGGCTAACTCTGTCTCCAGTCTCATCTCTGTCTCCAGTCTCATCTCTGTCTCCAGTCTCATCTCTGTCTCCAGTCTCATCTCTGTCTCCAGTCTCATCTCTGTCTCCAGTCTCATCTCTGTCTCCAGTCTCATCTCTGTCTCCAGTCTCATCTGTCTCATCTCTGTCTCATCTCTGTCTCCAGTCTCATCTGTCTCATCT
This sequence comes from Oncorhynchus gorbuscha, assembly GCF_021184085.1. Classification (NCBI taxonomy): domain Eukaryota; kingdom Metazoa; phylum Chordata; class Actinopteri; order Salmoniformes; family Salmonidae; genus Oncorhynchus; species Oncorhynchus gorbuscha. The sequence continues at coordinate 1,177,684 of NC_060186.1, forward strand.
CTGTCTCATCTCTGTCTCCAGTCTCATCTCTGTCTCCAGTCTCATCTCTGTCTCCAGTCTCATCTCTGTCTCCAGTCTCATCTCTGTCTCCAGTCTCATCTCTGTCTCCAGTCTCATCTCTTTCTCCAGTCTCATCTCTGTCTCCAGTCTCATCTCTGTCTCCAGTCTCATCTCTGTCTCCAGTCTCATCTCTGTCTCCAGTCTCATCTCATCTCTAGTCTCATCTCTGTCTCCAGTCTCATCTCTGTCTCCAGTCTCATCTCTGTCTCCAGTCTCATCTCTGTCTCCAGTCTCATCTGTCTCATCTCTGTCTCATCTCTGTCTCATCTCTGTCTCCAGTCTCATCTCTGTCTCCAGTCTCATCTCTGTCTCCAGTCTCATCTCTGTCTCCAGTCTCATCTCTGTCTCCAGTCTCATCTCTGTCTCCAGTCTCATCTCTGTCTCCAGTCTCATCTCTGTCTCCAGTCTCATCTCTGTCTCCAGTCTCATCTCTGTCTCATCTCTGTCTCCAGTCTCATCTCTGTCTCCAGTCTCATCTCTGTCTCATCTCTTTCTCCAGTCTCATCTCGGTCTCCAGTCTCATCTCTGTCTCCAGTCTCATCTCTGTCTCCAGTCTCATCTCTGTCTCCAGTCTCATCTCTGTCTCCAGTCTCATCTCTGTCTCATCTCATCTCGGTCTCCAGTCTCATCTCTGTCTCCAGTCTCATCTCTGTCTCCAGTCTCATCTCTGTCTCCAGTCTCATCTCTGTCTCCAGTCTCATCTCTGTCTCCAGTGTCATCTCTGTCTCCAGTGTCATCTCTAGTCTCCAGTGTCGTCTCCAGTCTCATCTCTGTCTCCAGTCTCATCTCTGTCTCCAGTCTCATCTCTGTCTCATCTCTGTCTCATCTCCGTCTCCAGTCTCATCTCTGTCTCCAGTCTCATCTCTGTCTCCAGTCTCATCTCTGTCTCCAGTCTCATCTCTGTCTCCAGTCTCATCTCTGTCTCCAGTCTCATCTCTGTCTCCAGTCTCATCTCTGTCTCCAGTCTCATCTCTGTCTCCAGTCTCATCTCTGTCTCCAGTGTCATCTCTGTCTCATCTCTGTCTCCAGTCTCATCTCTGTCTCCAGTCTCATCTCTGTCTCCAGTCTCATCTCTGTCTCATCTCTGTCTCCAGTCTCATCTCTGTCTCATCTCTGTCTCATCTCTGTCTCATCTCTGTCTCATCTCTGTCTCATCTCTGTCTCCAGTCTCATCTCTGTCTCATCTGTCTCCAGTCTCATCTCTGTCTCCAGTCTCATCTCATCTCTAGTCTCATCTCTGTCTCCAGTCTCATCTCTGTCTCCAGTCTCATCTCTGTCTCCAGTCTCATCTCTGTCTCCAGTCTCATCTCTGTCTCCAGTCTCATCTCTGTCTCATCTGTCTCCAGTCTCATCTCTGTCTCATCTGTCTCCAGTCTCATCTCAGTCTCATCTGTCTCCAATCTCATCTCTGTCTCCAGTCTCATCTCTGTCTCCAGTCTCATCTCTGTCTCCAGTCTCATCTCTGTCTCCAGTCTCATCTCTGTCTCCAGTCTCATCTCTGTCTCCAGTCTCATCTCTGTCTCCAGTCTCATCTCTGTCTCCAGTCTCATCTCTGTCTCCAGTCTCATCTCTGTCTCCAGTCTCATCTTTGTCTCCAGTCTCATCTCTGTCTCCAGTCTCATCTCTGTCTCCAGTCTCATCTCTGTCTCCAGTCTCATCTCTGTCTCCAGTCTCATCTCTGTCTCATCTCTTTCTCCAGTCTCATCTCTATCTCATCTCTTTCTCCAGTCTCATCTCTATCTCATCTCTTTCTCCAGTCTCATCTCTGTCTCCAGTCTCATCTCTGTCTCCAGTCTCATCTCCAGTCT